>NC_027749.1:51754408-51801446 GCF_000695525.1 Brassica oleracea var. oleracea
CGGAGCCAACTATTCTATATGAAGATAACGCGGCATGTGTTGCTCAAACGAAGGAAGGATATATCAAAAGCGATAGAACCAAACATATACCTCCGAAGTTCTTCTCATACACTCAAGAGCTCGAGAAGAATAAAGAGATTGAAATAAGATATGTTCGATCATGCGACAATGCAGCCGACCTCTTCACAAAATCACTCCCTACCTCGGTATTCAGAAAACACATCCATAACATTGGGATGCGCCATCAGAAGGATCTATGACTGTTCATTCGAGGGGGAGCTTACGTAGTTGTACTCTTTTTACCTTACTATGGTTTTTCCCATTGGGTTTTCCTGGAAAGGTTTTTAACGAGGCAACAAAGACGTTAAGCGAGAGCGGATAGTGACACCGGCCCCCAAGGGGGAGTGTTACGAAAGTAAACAAATGCGGCCACCGTAATGTTTGAAATAATTAATGATGTGGGTCCCGTTGCACTATTTGCACAGTAAATTTTCTTCTATATATACGAACGTTTGCGTTCGTTTATAATACACCATCTCCTCTCCTTCTAATAACATATTCTCCCCTATTATCAGTGTTATCTTCTTCATACGGGTATAAAATTTTGCTTTGTTTAAATTCCCGCGATACAATAAAATTCCAGTTCTTTTCATAACAATTTTATAATTTTTGAGAATCTCTCATATATATTTGGGTGAAAATGCTTTTAGATTACCTTTGAATTTTGGATTTTCGGTATGCTTATTGCTTAAGTTGAACTATTTTGTAGGTAGATCTATGGCAAGAGGAGGTATGACATCTGCCCCCACCTCATTGAAATATTTATAAGTTTAAACATTAGTCCCAATTAATATATAGTATGAGGATAATAATTAAAAAAAAACCTTTTCACCATTGACCAAATTAACAAAAGTAATTAATGTTGTTTGCTGACAAACCATATTTTTGATTAACATGAATGATTTAGGAAATCTTCAAAAGCATCAATTTCGTATTACTTACTCCCTCCATGTTACATGTTTTAGAAATTTTTTTTCAAAAAAATATATATTTTTTTTGTATTTTCAATGTATATTTTGTCAACTAATAATGATTAATTGAAAATTTCAAAAAATTTAATTGCATTTATTTGATTTTTATTAGTTTAGATTTATGGAAAAAATATAATCACAAAAAATTATGCATTTATTCCATGTTTTATTAATATGTGTGAAAAATCTAAAATATAAACGGAATGAATATATGAACTTTAGAATCTTATATCTATTATTTCCTTTTGCACTTCTTTTTGTTCCTTTTGCATTTTACGTAGAAGATGTTAGACCATCATTAACGCAGGGTTCTTAGTACATGGTTTTTAGCAGAATATAAGAACCCGACTCTTAACTTTTTACTGAAAAAGTTAAGAGTCGGCTCTTAAATCTCTTATTTAAGAACCGACTCTTAGCATTTTCAGTTAAAAATTAAGAGTCGGGTTCTTATATTCCGCTAAAAATCCCGTCCTAAGAACCCCGGTTAATGATGCTCTTACTCCTCTGCTTTCTTTATACACACCATCGCTCTATGCAACACATTCTTGCGATAGTTGGTTAAATATTTTGATATTTTTCTAGAATTTTAGTTAATTAATTAAGATAAATTTGAAAGGCAAAATAAATATCATTTCTCACATGGATATATTAAAAGACAGAAGCATTTATTTATAAAGCATATAGTACATTGATAATTAATTAACAGAAACTTCCAACATCAATTAACTGAAACAGTCGTTCATGATCTTCTCTCCCCTGTTTCTGGATAATGAGATTAGCGTCAGTCGATAGGAAGCTTGTTCATCTTAAGAAACTTGTACTCTCTGTAGACATAAGGCTTAAACTTAGGAGCATCATCAATAACTAGCTCCGCCAAAGGTCCGACGACATGATCAAGGTTCGGTTCCGCGAACACCGGCCACGAGAGTCTCGTCCTTACCGTATCCATCGTCACTCTATGCTCCCCACTCTTATACCTAGCTCCCATTTGAATATGCTTTTAGATTACCTGACGACTATACTCTCACGTTTATATAATTTACAAGCAATATGTATCCAACTTGATAAATTTGTATCCGTACAAAATGCACACAGTAAGAAAAAGTTAGATTCGCCGAAGTTATATGAATAATAGGTACTGGAAAATGTCGGCAAAATGAACAAAAATAATAGGAATGGATCTACTGCATGCAATGCATACTGAATTTTTATTTATTGGATATGTTGAATTACTTGGTAGGTAGATCTATGACAAGAGGAGGTATTTCATGTGCCTCACCTCACTGAAATATTTATCATGTAACCAATAGTTCTAGGAAAATAATTATGCCTCATATATAAACAATTATGGACCCGCTCTTGAGTAACAAATATATAGTGGGGAATTCTGTGGTAGTACCTTCTCTAGAAGTTCTATTATATCAAGAACGTGAATCTCGTGCAACCACAAAGTAAGTAGTCATCTGCACACGCATACTGTTAATAATTATATAATAAGAGTTATTTTTGGATTCATTTCCTAGAATGAACATTTAGGCTCACAACCTTTAAAATTTCATTATTTCAAATTCGATATCTTTTAAAAAAGGAAACAAAATACTTTCAAGTTATATTATGTTTTTAAAATAAAAAATACTAGTTACAGAAAAAATATATTTATATTTTTAACGTCGTCAGCAAACACTAAACCCTAAATTCTAATTCCTAAACCCTAAATCCTAAACCCTAAACCCTTGGGTATACCCTAAATCCTTGGGTAAACCCTAAACCCTTGGATTAATCATAAACTCTAAATAAAAAACACTAAACACTAAAACCCTAAACCCTAAATCGTAAACCCTAAACCCTTGAATGTTTTAGTGTTTAGTGTTTTTGATTTAGAGTTTAGGATTTATCCAAGAGTTTAGGATTTAGGGTTTAAGGATTATGATTTAAGGTTTAGTGTTTTGCTGATTTAATTTTTTTTTTGTAATTACTACTATTTTTTTTACCTTTTTATTTTAAAAACATAATATAACTTGAAAATATTTTGTTTCTTTTTATAAAAGATATTGAATATGAAATAACACAATCATATTGGTTGGTGAACCTAGAATAAGTCATATAATAATACATATTATTAATAAAATTAAAAAATATATATACATTATGGCGCGTGAATTTGAATAAGTTTGAAAACATTGTGTAAATACAAAACAAGGCAATTTGATGGATTAAGGAAACAAAGTAAATGTGATATCTTGAAGGAAACATTTTGTAGTTCTTACATTTTTGTAGTTAACATATCACCATATAATATTTCACATCTAACCAAAAAGATTTATTTGTTTTAAATATTAACAATTAAGTTATTTATGAAAATAACAATGTTTTGAAAACCGGACCAGACATTGACTCGGCATTATCATTGGATAGCTGGTCAGACCGGTTCAACCGGGGTTTTGATTTTTCTTTATATATACATACTAATATATATATATATATATATATATATAATATTAAAATGTTATAAAAAGAACTAGAATAACATTTGATCAATCCAGATTTTGTTTACTGCACGTTCCAATGGTAACCGGTTAGAACTTCCGAAGTAACAAATTAAGACCTTAAAAAAGGTAAAACCATTTAACTTAAACTTGCTATCATTAAGACAAAAAATTGAGACGATGTTCTTACAAAACTACATAATCCATACATATGAATAGCAAAGAAACCACATGCTGCATTACAATCTAGTCTATTCTAAAGCATTCCTCTGCCCCAAAACACAGATTACAATGGTATGGGTTTATATAAGTAAGAGTTGCATTTGAATGTAATTACTGTCACATGACCATTTTTTTTTTTCACTTTACATCATTTTTCTAAATGATTGGTTATTTTCCTAAATATTATACCATTTTCGTTTCCAATAATCATAAAGTTTATTAGATTCCTTTAATGATTGCGTGTATGGAAGGGTGAAATAAAATATCCCAAAAACTATATAATAAAAGTACTACTATAAAGTAAAACAAGTAGTATGAATTTTTGTTTATGGCATATAGTATTAAACTAGGTTAAGATCCGCGCCTTGCGCGAGATCAACATTATATATATAAATTATTTTATGTATTAAATATTTTTACATATTATGAAATAATTAATATATATTAAATAATTAAAGTTCAGTAACTATTAAATATATAATTAAATTGGTGCGAACATATAAATTAATTTTATTAACCCAAAAAATATTTTTTTTTATATTTGATAGGATATGTAATTAAATTTAAATGATACTAACATAGATAATATATTTTAGTATATTTTTAATATTAATATCTATTAAATGGTGATTTCTATTCATATAGTTTTTTCGATCATTTATATATTTTATAGAAAAAAATTTAAATTACTGATAACAAAATTTTCATTATGGAATTAATAGTTTTAGTAATTTATAATTAAAAAAAAATAAGTTGTCAATGATCGTTCAAAACTTTTATCAAAAAAATTGTTCAAAGTAAATTTTGAAACTAAAATATTGTATTTTATATGGTTTATAGTTTAATTTCAAATGATATATATATTAATCTTAATAATTAATTAAATTAGACTTTTTACTTATATAATTTTTGTAATCATTTTTATTTTTTCATAAAAAAAAAATTTAAACCATGGATCATAAAATTTGAATGTGAGACTCTTGACAGTTTTAGTAATTTATAGCCGTTTGTAAAAATTCAAAATAAAACATATACATAAAAATCTAAATTTTTATTATATGGTTATTGTGGTTGTTTAATTTATTTAATAGTTTAAAATTAAACAAATATGATATAAGATACACTATTTTTTTTATCAAATCTTTATTATTCAAAATCATTAATTGTCATATTTACTTTAGTCACATTAGACAATTCCATAAATTTTATTTAAGGAAATAATAAAGTACATTAATGATGAATTTATTGTTAGTTTAATAAAAAACTTATTATATAATTAGATGAACCAACATATTTCTCTAATGATTCTTAAAATCATCTTAGTGATGACATGTGGCTACAAAAAGAAATTGTAATGCTTCTCAAATAATATATAGGGGATATTGTGTGGGTAGCACAGTTTTCTGGAAGTTATATTATCAAGAGCGTGAATCTCGTGCAACCACAAAGTAAAGTAACATTACATAACCAAGCGAGGACGGCCCAGTGATTTTGAAGGAGCTTTGGCCTCAATACGGACTTGGATTCGAATTCCGCTGGCCACCGTCGATTAAAATGGGGTGAGAAATGCGACCTTCCAGGATGCCTTCTGCGGTGGTGTATTTAAGCGCTAGTCGGATTCCCTCCGGGGCGTCCGGATTACCTGGATTATCAAAAAAAAAGTAGTATTACACTTCACAATGTGCTATTCTTGAATATCAGTATATCACTGAAAAACACTACTAAATAAATAAAGATTACATAAACAGAAATTACATCAAAGATTCAAAATCACCAATTGTTTAGCTATTTTTATGATATACACATTTTCTGTGTGTGTTAATAAAAAAGATATACAAAAATTGCAAAAAGAAACCTAGCTATATAGTTCTAAAACCTTTTTGTTGAAATAGTCAATAGTTAGATATACATTTGGTCAATTCCGATATTCTTTACTTCACATTTCAATGTTAGCCACTTAGAACCTTCGAAGTAACAAAGACCTTTAAAACGTATAACCATTAACTTAGGTTGGCTCTCACTAAGACAAAAACTTGAGAGAATGTTGAATTACAATCTATTCTACTCTAAAGCAAATCACAACGTTCCTCTGCGCCAAAGCTCATTACAATGCTACGAAAAAATGAAACTGATGATATCGACTTTACCTTAGGATTACGTACCCATTCCAGGATCCTTCCTCTTTCTGCTGGTGCGGTTGAGCCATCACGCGTTTCTGCGGCAGAGGAACACTTGGGTTCATCCCAGCCTGAGCTGGAAAATTATAAGCCATCATGCCTTGAGGCTGCATCCTCTGCATGTTATGCCCAACCATTGGTCTTGGCATCGATCTACTCCCCATTTCATGCCGGTTTAGTTCGTTAAGAATTTGAAAAATAATTCGGTTTTCGGTTTGGTTTTCGATTTTCAAAAAAATAATTAAAAAAAAGGAAATAGCCAAAATAACCAAAAATCTAACCGAAAAAATCGAAAATAACTGAATTTAACCGAAATAACCGAGTTTAACCAAAAATATCCAAAATATTTTGAGCAAACTATACAAAAATTAACCGAAAACAAAAAAAAATCGGTTATTTTAGGAAATAAAGTGAAAACCAAAAAATCGTTAACCGAAACGAACGGAAATTTAATTCAGTTGATTTCAGAAATTGGTTTTTAACATTTTGGTTAACCGAAAACCAGACCGGCTAGCGAACCAGAATTTTTTTGGGTCATGGGTTATTGTGGTTAGACCGGGTCTGAACCGGGTTCAATCGGGTTTACTTAGATTAAACTAAATTTAATGATATTTTATAAATAATATGCATATTTTTTTAAAAAATAGATCATATCAAATAAAATGTTTAAATAACTATAATGTGTAGAAAAACTTAAAAAAATAACAATTAAAATCTAAAATCAATATGAAAAACACATTTAAACTTTATTCGCAGATCTTATAACTATAAATCTTCATCACCATTAAAACAATTGATATACACATTAGGTAAAAATTATATTTTGAAATATAAATTTCCCAAACGTAAATGTTTCAATTATTTAAAATCTTCAAAACAAATTATCATAAAATAAAATTTAAACAAAGTGAGAAGTAGATAAAAACAATATTTTGACGTGAATATTAAACTTTGTGAATCTTGTAATTTATAAGTTGTAGAGACGAGAAAAGAAAAAGAAGAAAGATGATATTTTATTAATCTTTAATAAATTTTATTTTTATTTAAAAAGAATGTTTCATTAACAAAATTTTAGCTTATATACGAACCGGAGTTTGTCCGGTTCATTGGGTCGCCGGTTCCCGGATTTTGACGGTTCAATAGGGATTTTTAATTGGTTCGATATTAGTTGGGTTTTAACATTAATCGAATCCAAATTATTTTTGGTTCATGGTTTAACCTAGTCCGACCGCCGGTCCGGTCCGGGTTCGCATGGCTAGTTTCAACGGTGCTTGGTATATTATCGCAAACCCAAAATCAGCTATCTTAACAATCCCATAACTAAAATATTCGAGAGTTTTAAATCTCTGTGTACGATCCAGTTACTATGGAGATAGTTTAATCCGTTAAGAAGCTGCCAAAGCAAGGACTTAACAGTAGTGTACTGGTTTAAAGAATGTCCTACTTTGTCTCTATGGTGCCTGATGATTTCGTAGAGATCGTGCTCCGAGTATTCGAAGGCGTGGTAGAGAGACATGTCCGCGGAGTTGATGTGGACGTTTACGAGGTTCTCGTGCGAGATCTCTCTGAGGAGCATCATCCAACTCTTAATTATGCCACTTGGTCCAACTGTTTTATTTGGCGGTTTACTTGGTTTGGTTCGGTTCGCACGAAAGTCTGAAGCAAGCTTCTCTGAGTCTTAGCCCAAATTTTTTTGGGCTTTTTTTGGGCTTTTGTGCATCGTTAGTTTCAGTTTCTAAAGCCTTTTCTCTCTCGCTTTCAGACAAGTCCCTCGTGGCGGTGTTCTGTCGCTTCAGCCTTTGATTTTATTTTATTTTATATAATTTAAAAAATAATCACCTAATTAGAAAAGGAAACCATCATCAGTATACAGAGAGAGATTACTGTCTGTCTTTAAGGATTTTAATTAAGGAATTAAATCTTTTATTCTGATTTAATTCTGTGAAGACAACGCGCAAAAAGGCTTCTCTCGTCTTTATTCTTTTGAAGTCTCTGTGAAATGCTCAAAGGTGATTAGGGTTTATCGGCTCTTTCTTTCTTATCCTCTCCGTTATCGAAAGTAAGCTTTTTTTTTTTTTTCACTCTATCGTTATCCAATGAAGTTACTTGATTGTTTGTCTGAGATCTATTTTTTGTGTCAGTGTGTCCTCGACAGCTTGTGTGATCAATCTATCTTTTTTGTCTTATTATGTTTCTTCGTGATCGGGTTCGTGTCTGTTTCGCATGTGTTGGTGACTTGGTGCAGAGAGAGAGAGAGACACTTAGAATTGGGGAAAGATGATAACTTTCTATCTCCTTATTGTTTTCATTATCCTTTTATTCGTTATGCATCTCTTCCCTGATTGTAACATTGTCACGTTTCTTTTATCTAAGACATGTGTTTCTGATTCTCAGATTGTCTCGTGTCTGAAACATTTCATGCTTTTGAGGCTTACAAATTATTTTGTGGGCTTAAAACAGATATAACCAAAAATGGCTGCGGAGCTTGTTAGTTCTGCAACAAGTGAAAAGCTTGCTGAAATGGATTGGACCAAAAACATTGAGATCTGTGAACTAGCTGCTCGTGATGAAAGGTATAATGAGGAGCCATAAACATCTTCTAATCATTGTTTGTTAAAATGTTCAATCACCTAAGGATTTATATGATGGACATCTGTTAATGAGTTTTTCTCTCTGGTAAAACAGGCAAGCAAAAGATGTTATCAAGGCTATCAAAAAACGCTTGGGGAGCAAGAACCCAAATACTCAATTATATGCTGTTCAGGTAAGGGTCCTGGTCTCTAAATCTATCTTTCTTTTTACCGGAAGATCTATTATATTCTTTGTTGTTGCAGTTGCTGGAGATGTTGATGAACAACATTGGAGAGACTATTCATAAGCTGGTTATAGACACAGGTGTCCTCCCTACACTTGTGAAGATTGTAAAGAAAAAAGTATATTCTTCATCTCTCTTTCTAGATGTAACTTAATTTGAGAGTTAAGCTACTTATTTTAGTTTGCATATTCTTTAGACGGATTTGCCTGTAAGAGAGAGGATATTTCTCCTTCTTGACGCAACTCAAACCTCTCTTGGTGGCGCTTCAGGAAGATTCCCTCAGTACTATTCAGCATACTATGTTTTAGTGGTAAGTTTTGAAAACATTCTAGCTCCCTGAATCTTATCATAACACTAAGCTTTTCTTTTTTTGTTACCTCCAGCACGCAGGAGTTAAGTTTCCTCAGAGGTCTAGCTCCACACCACCAGTTGTGGTCACTGCACAAACGGTTCCAAGAAGTACGCTCAATGAACAACTTGCATCCGCTAGAAAAGAGAGGACTACTGCTCCTGCTCATGCTCAGCAGAGAGAATCTCAAACTACCTCCTCTTCTTCTAGGTAATCTTCCTTCTTCTCCACATGTCAGGCACCTAACTGCTAAATGTTTGCTAGATTTTTAAGAGAGATTAATCTGTTGTTATATATTTCTTTTGATTGTAGCATTTTGCAAAAGGCTGGTGCTGCATTAGAAGTTTTGAAGGAAGTGCTTGACGCAGTTGATTCTCAAAATCCTGAGGTATATATAATATAACCGAATTTCTACAAAATAGTTTATATACTTACTAATATTAACTATATTTAGTTTTGAAATCATCAAATAATTTAAAACTACTATTTATAAACCGAATTACCCGAATACTTTTTCTCTAAAGTACTTCAAACTATCCAGATTTTTATCCGGAAACCCAAAAAATCTGATATTTAATCTGAAAAACTCGAATTTAACCCGAATTAACTTCTAAACCATAACCAAATTGGACCCGAAATTATCTTGGATGGTTCCCAACTTTGTTACCCAAACCGAAATAACCGAACCGAATTTTCCAAATATCCTAACAGATCCTATATCTCTAGAACCGAAAAAATCGAAAACCGAAATAAACCAAACCGATACCTGAAATGCCGAGGCCTATATAACCCCATGACTTTGTATTGTTACCTCCACTCTTTTTCATCTCTTAGCCTGAGTGATAACACCATTTTTGATTTGCTTTTGACCATTTAGGGAGCAAAGGATGAGTTTACTCTTGATCTTGTGGAGCAATGCGCGTTCCAGAAGGAGCGTGTAATGCACCTCGTCATGACATCAAGGCAAGTTTCCATCTCTCTTGGATTAGATGTTCATGTTAAAAAGCATTTTTGTTCTTCTTCTCAAGTAGATATAGGCTTTGTTGATGCAGGGATGAAACAGCAGTTTCTCAAGCAATAGAATTGAACGAGCAGCTTCAGAGGATTCTTAACAAACATGAAGATTTACTCTCTGGTAGAATCACAGTGCCAGGCAGGTCTACTACATCTAATGGCTACCATTCTACCTCAAACGGTCACCAGAAACCAAGCAGCTCTATCTCCATTGAAGATGATGATGATGAAGAGGAGCCTGAACAGTTATTCAGAAGGTTTGTCCCCTTACATTATTTATAGAATCTGAAATGGGTTTATTCATGTGAATGTTTTGCCTGCAGATTGAGAAAAGGGAAAGCTAGAGCAATGCCTGAAGATGAAGAAGAAGAGGCATCACCTCCACCACGAGTCTTACTTGGATCAGCGATCCATAGCGAGAGACTAAACCGTCCACTCATTCGTCCTTTGCCATCAGAGGAGTCATCACCACGCAGTGGTGATAGCCATTCGCAGTCCTCCTCCTCGCCTGTTGTGATTCCACCACCACCTGCAAAACACGTTGAGAGGCAAAAGTTTTTCAAGGAGAAGAAAGTTGATGGTGCGTCTGGTTTGCCAGGTCATATGAGAGGTCTTTCTTTGCATAGCCAAGATGGAAGCAGCTCACGCAGTGGAAGTGTGGACTTCAGTGACTGAAACACCCCAAAAGTTCGGTCTCATGATAAGTATATGTATTCTTTTTAACTCTTGGTCCTCTTAGGTTTGTTAATTTACAGAGAAAGTTTGTGTTGTGTGTGTCTCTAGTATTGTGAAATTAAAATATAGCACATGAGATGAAATATGATTATTTATACTAGTAAAGGTACTTGTTTTCACTTTGTTGAAGCATGAGCTATATGCTATTTAGAGTGGTTTGCTGTTCCTGTTTGTGTAATGAAGCTAAATGTGGAAAATGCTATTCAGTTTCTTGAATGTATATTTCACATGGGTCTTTTGTAACGTTCCATCTCATCTCAGCTTAAAACCATACATTTGTTTGGTCTTATAAAATTCCTCCTTATTTTATTATTTAACGTTTTAGAAAAAAAGTTTTGTTTCAAATTAGGTAATGTTTTAAACTTTCAATATAAAATTTATTAATAATTTATATTATATAACTAATGGTATTATATAATATAAATTGTTATTGGTTAAATTGTGATTAAATGAATAGTTAATGATGTTTTTAAATTGAATATTTTTAATCTATGTAATTAGAGTAATTTTTTCAAATAATTATTTTTAAATTTTTGTCATAAAAATAGTATTCGAGGAAGAAAATGATCAAAATAACTTCTAAACCATAAGTATAGATTAGTTAACTCAAAAGTAAAAAAATATTTTAGTCATTTTTTTCATTAAAAACTATTTTCGTAAAGATAAATTAAAAATGACTATTATAAGAAAAAAAATTCAATGTATTTAATCATAAAATAATCTTAGTTTAAGTTGCAAAAAATTAAAGTAATCCTAGTCACATGAGTATCAAGATTTGGTGTGTGTGGTAAACTGTCCGTTTTCAGTTCTCATGTCATGTGGAGACTGGAGACATACCACGGGTGCACAAGTATGCACGTGACTGACCCCTCTTTCACCACTTCCCAATAAGGAAACTGAATTTTTATTAATTTAGGGATTAATTAACTTGTACTCCTGCTAATTGTTGCTGCTTATTGTAATGTGCCGACCAATGCCAAGCTAGTTTGTCCTCATATCCTTGATCATAGCACTGAACCAATAAAATAATAAACCAATGCTAGACACTCGATGCTTAGTGTTCAATGGTTAAAAAATGAAACATTGACTACATTATGTTAAAAAGAAAAAAACCTAAACCACACTACATATGGAAGGAACTCTTTCTCTCTATATATATGGAGTAATGGAGACCTAGGTCTTTGCTCAACTCATCACTTACACGTTTATACCATTTCATATATACAATTATTCAATGGAGAACAAAGTTTTCGCTGCCTTCTTCTTGTTTCTCGTCCTCTTCTCATCTCGTAAGCTTTTTGCTTCATTCATTTTTGTTCTTTCTATATACACTACTACTCCATACATGAGTTTCAAACCATATTGCTAGTTAACCTCAAACCAAAACCAGATGTTTTTCATATATAAATGCGAAGTGCCTGTTACATGCATGACCTATCTATCTCCATTCATTTGTGTTGCATTTTTAATGTGTGTTAATTAATTTATGTGTAATATTATAGAGGAGGTTATTGGGATAGAGGGAAGGATGTGCCAATCAAGGAGCCATCACTTCAGGAGCATATGTTTGTCCAACCATAACTGTGCCAATATCTGCCGTGGCGAGCGCTTTTCCGGCGGTCGTTGCCATGGTCTCCATCGGAAATGCTACTGTACTCGTCTTTGCTAGCTATCTGTTCTCTTTTTTCCATTAAAAATGTTGTTGTTCTTCAGTTCTCCCTTCCAGTTTCTAATAATAATTATAATGTTTCTCGTTTTGCTAATCAAGAATTCAAGATGAACAAAGATAGTAGTGCAGCATCAACATTAGAGCAAAAAAATATCCCAAAAATGCATTTTTGCTATCTTTTTCTCACTGTTAATATTCAAACTTTAGTTCTTATCTCTCTAGTGTATTCAAAAATGAAGTAAAAACACCTATATGTTGAAGAAATGTGAACAAGTAACCAACATAAAAGGTGTATTATCATATGTACATGAATCAAATGTTGCAGTCAAGTCACTATTAGTATTCAAATTTTAGTTCTTAACCCTCTATTGTACTCAAAATGAAGCAAAAACATTAATAGATTGAAGAAATGTGAACAAGAATATTATCATATGTACATGAATCAAATTTGCAGTAAAGTAACCATTGAATCACCACTTCTACTTCTTGGCAAGTCCCCAAATCCGGATGGTTCTATCATCACTCCCTGAAGCCAGCATATGAATATCAGTTGGGTTCCAACTCACACAGTTCACAGCTCCTGAATGTCCACGCAACACACGACAAGGTCTCAACCCTTTTGCTACGTGCCATATGTATACCTACAAACAACAGAGACACACCGTCACAAATGTTTTCTTGAGAGTCAAGGAAGACCTTATATTTTTGAGAGTCAAGAAAGACCTATGTTTCTTGAGAGTCAAGAAAGATCCTAACATGCCTGAGAATCCTCACTCCCACTAGCGATGAAATCTTCATCATACCCACCAAAGCAAGACCTGATAATAAACCGAGTACGCTTGTGTCCATCGTATTCCGAAAGATAGAACGGTTCATCACCTCCTATAACCCAGAGTTGGATCTCCTGTGTAACGAGGTCGATAAGAAGATACTTGTTGTCTCTAGAAAGTGAGAACGATGTGATCATCTCTTTCTCCTCTAGTTGTATCACTCTCTCAGCTCTGGTTTCTCTACTAAACAACGAGATCTCATGCTGCTCCTTCCCCACGCTTACAATCCACTTCCCATCACTCGTCATGGCTACATCAGAAAGCGTTTGCGCCCTTTGCTCTTGCTCGTGCTGCATCTCAGTCCCATCTAAACTCCACAGATGGATCCGTCTGTCTGACATTGCACCGATTACACCTGCACCGTCATGAAGCCAACCACAAGAAACGGAACCAACATCAACTCTTCCATAGGTTTGAACACATTGTCCTGAACCAACGTCCCAGCGCTTGATGACTTCGTTTTCTCCACATGTAATGACTTGTTGATCGTCATGACTCCATAATACTGCTACTACTGGTTTCTCGTGTCCCACAAGTTTATGCTTTTGAGTAAACTTCCCTTCAGCATCCATCTGAACAAAAAGCATATCTAAGTGAATCAGCAAATATTAATAATTTGTATGTTTTTTTTGTTAAAGAAAAACATATGTTTAATTTGTATATAACTATAACTATACAGTATTAATAATTTGATCATTTGTATATAACTATAACTAGAATAATTATAAATTAACATCGTATAATTTGTATGTAACAACCAGGTAATAATCTGTATTGGAATCATATGTTTCTAGGTAATAAATATGATATATTGAATAATTTTCCTTGTTATTTGAAGTAACTTTTATTTGATAAATTGAAAAATGCATGCATGACGTATACAAATTATTTTTTTGATAGGTACATACCTCCCAGAGAATAGCTGTTTTGTCCTTGGAAGAAGAAGCTAAGCATTTGCCATCATGTGAGAACGTCAAGAACCAGACTTCATCCGTATGTTCACTCAATACCTGAACCATTTCACATGCACAAAACTTAATGGCTAATCATCAAACGTTATATATAGAGTCATTATTCATTACCTGGAGAGTCTCTGAAGGGATTTTTCTTTTATCACAGTAATGATAAGAGAATAAGGACAAATCACTATCTTGAACATTATGGAAGTCGCATTGCCCCCGCTGAGTATCAAGGTCATCGTCTAAGAGATACTCCAGCCTTCTCTCCGGGACTATAACTCCAAGAGGAAGCAGCTCTTGCAGTTTCTTCTTCACAACCTCCGTATCTTCTTCTTCACCAACAGGATCTGGCTTGAGAATCTTGGATGCGAGCTTGTGAAGGAGACGTGGGTCAAGACCAAGAGGTGTGATCTCTTCCCTTACGGTGTTGAGAGCTTCGGGGACTTGTTCGTTCTTGAGAAACTCGAGGTACTTTTGCTCTAGTAGGAGTAGTATCACAGAGTTTTCATCAGACAGTTGAAGCTGCTTCATTGCGTCAATGCTTTTGTACCATTCTTGGTTCTTTACTAGCTCAAGAAACTGTTTGGCTGCAGGACTGTGAAGAGGAATGCGAGATTGTTTCTCTAACTCGGTAGCGATGGCGTTGAATCCAGGAGAGGTAAGTGCGTCGATGATTAGCCTGATGAACTCAGACGTTTTGACGAGACCGTTGGGGCCTAAAGTATCATCCTTCAGGTCTCCTCCTGATGAAGGTGGATCTTGATCAGCCATAGCATCATCCATCCTGCAGAGACAGCCGATAGAATCAAAATCTTGAGCTTTCGTGAAGCAACCAAAGCAAAGAGAGACCAGCAGCGTTTTCAAATTATCTGAAACAGAGCATCTCTTGTACACTGAAACAGAGCAAAGTAAAGATCGCACTGAAACAGAGCATCTCTTGTACACTCGAGAAGGGTGATAGCGAAGTAGCGTTGGGATGAAAAAGATCTAAACTTTTCAAAAGTAAATGATTAATCAAACGAGAATCAGTAAAACCCTTGACGCGTTCCATCAAAACCAAACAAAGAAACAGAGCAAAGTAAAGATCAAAGCACTGAAACAGAGCATCGCTTGTGCACTCGAGAATGATGATAGCGAAGTAGCGTTGGGATGAAAAAGATCTAAACTTTACACAAGTAAATGATTAATCAAACGAGAATCAGTAAAGCCCTTGAAAGCAACAGCTGATATCGAAGTAAACATCTGAAAATACAAAGTAACAGCAATCGCAAAGGAAACTCATTATAGCGCGAAACTATCAGAACAAGAAGGCAAACTAGACCGAAAGGAAGAAGAATCAGCTAACAATAACGAAAGAAGTTGCGAAACAGTTCAAGAAACAGAGGAGCGATTGATCTTACGGAAGAAGAAGAAGAAGAAGCAAAACGCAGCAAGAGACTGATCGCGGAGTAGAGAGATAGAGAAACGGAAACGCGAAGCTCAGAAAGAATAGGAGAAACCCAAAATGTGCAGCAGAACGAGAAAGAAAAGAGAAAGAGAGTGGTTCCTACTCGAGGAAGACGAAGAAGAAGAGAGAGATTCTGTTTATATATATATATTTCTTTTTTGGCGCTACTTGTTAAGAAGGCTCTAAATAAAGCCCATTTACGGCCCAAGTAAAGTTAAAATGGCCTTAAATAAAGCCCAACACACGGCTCGTCGTCTTCCTAACAAGAAGAGAGTGGGGATTTTGGAAACGAAAGAAAGAAAGAAAGAAAGAAATGGGAAGCGCACCGGCACAGATTCCGACTAGCTTCGGCCATGAGCTAAGGGCTTGTCTTCGCTGCCGCCTCGTCAAGACCTATGACCAGGTCCTCTCTCTTTCACTCTTTCTAATTAGGGTTTGTGTGTGTTTGATCTTTTCTTATTAAGCAATTGGTGTTCTCAACAGTTCAGGGACGCAGGGTGCGAGAACTGTCCTTTCTTCAAGATGGAAGAGGATCACGAGCGTATCGTCGAGGTCACGACTCCTAATTTCAATGGGTAAATGCCCAAAACCCCCTTTCACTTTTTTAATTTTTCTAGGGTTTCAAAAGTTTTAATTTTTCTGAACTTTGGAGTGATAGACGTTGCTTAGTATGAAAGTCAATTCCTTTATGTGAACTTTTTTGCATTCTTTGTTGGATTAGTGAGAGATGTGAATCTCCCAAAGGTTACTGCTTTAAGAGCTGTTGTAAGAAAATGAAGTGAGGGAACTAGTAGTGGGTTGTGTATTTTTTTTTGTAATTTAATGTGTCTATCTAGCTGCTGATGTTAAAAGATTTTTTTTTTTTTGTTTGTTTGCAGTATAATCTCTGTGATGGATCCAAGTAGAAGCTGGGCGGCTAGGTGGTTAAGAATCGGTATGTTGATTGTCTCTCTCAGCAAACAATCTCGTTTCTTTCTTTCCATCGTTATCCTCTGATAGATTCTAGATGGTGAGATAACTTTTACATTCATCTCATCTGTTTTTTATTAAACATCATCGCTTACCGTAAAATATCCAATGAAAGCTGACATATACAAGGGTTATGTGATTCCATGTTTCTAGAATAATGTGGCTCAGAGGGATAAATCTAACAATGGAATTTGGCTTTAGATGTTAAATTTTTTCAAGATAGTTTGTACTTTGATGTCTGTGTATGATTAGTTCTAATTGTGTGCTATTTGCTGAATTTGACAGGGAAGTTTGCTCCTGGTTGCTACACTCTTGCTGTCTCAGAGCCACTCACTGAGGAAATGCAGGTATACATTTATCACTTCACGTTTTGAAATTGGAGACTCTTCAACTTATAACAACACACCTTTACTTTGGCTTCCAAAAGCAAAGAAAAGCCAAGGAAAAAAAAATTCAATTATAGGCTGTCATTGAGCTAACACTTTCTCTAACTTTGTTCTTTCTTTGTGGTTTGCTGCAGCACGTATGCCAAGAAGAGCGTGTACAATACGTTCCCCCCAAACGCATGTGAAGCAAATCCATCAAGACAACGACCGCAAGTATTGCTCTTTCATATGTTAGCTTCATGTAACAGTATCAGGTGCTCATATGTGTTGAAAATTTCCAAGAAGTCGTTGCTTCTTTGAGTACCTTTAGGTTCATCTATGTAAGGTCGTCATGTATAACTTTGAACGTCTCCACCAAAATGCTTCTTTAAGAGAATCGTTTTTGTTAGGAAAAATGTAAAAACATAAGTACAAAAGGCCAACCTAAGCTTCTTGGAACTATGAAATGTTATGTCTGATTAAAGCTATTTTATCAATCTATTTAAGGAGAATTTTAATGAGGATAAGTGAGATTATAAAGACAACAAGTTGTTCCTTTGATAATTCCAAAAGAGACTGAAGGATAATTAAAAAAAGTATTGTTTCCTTGAAAATATGGCTTTTCAATTTTTATAAGAACATCAAAATCAAGATAATTTAATAACATTGAATATTATATAAGAAAAAAACTGTAGTAAACAAAGAAATGAGTTTCCTTACATATGTATCAATCAAATTCATGCATGATGAGAACATAAAGAACAGTCTTGTGTGGTCTATATCCAGAAAAGACAAGTGTATAAACCTATAAAACTCAAATATTTGTTTGCATGCTGTTGGAACTCAATTTTAAAACTTATATGAGGTCATACACATGCAACTTTTTAATCAAATATTTGTTTGCATGCAACTTTGTAATAAATGGAAATACTTTTTTTTTTTGTTAAAAGGGCAATAAATAGAAATACTTTATTAATTCCTTGGTTGGTTGCTCAAAAAATGGTTCTTCAATCCAACTTTTGTTTGGAATTTTCTAATAAAAAATAACTAGATTTCGACCAGTGCAACCGCGCAGATTTTTGTTTTTATTTATTTTTATATAAATATTTTGTTTTCAATTCTAAATTTGTATATATTATAATATATATGTGTCTATCAATTTTCAAAATATAATAAGTATACGGTATATTTTTTCATTGAATAGATTATTTCAAACTTTCACATGTATTTGTATATTCTTCTATATATATTTTTGGATTATTATTTCATTATTAAAATCGTAACTATATATATATATATATATATATATATATATTGGTAAAATATTGTTTTATTGTCATATTCAAAAATATTGTAACATTTCACAAATTTAGAAAGTTAAAAAAAACAAATTTTTTGCTTCATAGATTTATATTATCGAGTAAATAGTTAAACATTTAGTTTTTGTTTAATTTTTAAAATAAACTATATAGTTAATTTTTTTTCATTGGTTTAAGGTAGTAAAGATTAATCATTGTTAGATAATATGATTTTTGTTATTTAAAAAAAATATTTATAATTTTAAAAATTAACATCGACAAATATTTAAATAATTAACATATAGAGGTATAGTATTACAATATTAAATTATATCTATTTAATTTATACTATCTACAAATCCAATGAAACATCTATTGTTTAAATCCAATAATTGATAGTCCAATAAAAATTTATGGTATGCCCAAAATTTAAATGATAAGATTAAAAAATAAATCTAACATGATTTTTTAGTAATATGTCCATTAGGTCTATTTTTAAAAAAATCACACATGAATCAAGATTGTGATTTCTATTTTAATATATAAGATTAGCAAAATGATTAAAAGAAAAGTATGTTTTAACAACGATAAATAAGCTTAAGACCTTCTCGAAAGAATAGCACATCTTTTTAGAATAAAACATATTCTTCGGTTAGAATAGTCATATATCATGTTGGTAGTCCAATATTTAATTTCTCATATAAGAAAGGCACCACAAAATTAACAAACATGTCCACGATATCCGGTTCTCGAAAGGGCAGGAATTTTTTTTTTAAGTATTATTTAATTAGTGTTAAAACTTCCCATTGGATGTATAAATTTTAATAATTCCACGTGGCATTTATCGCACGCCATTATAAACCCCTCTTGCTTAATCATCCTAAACATTCTCGTCTCGGGCGAAGTATTCACACTCAACAGAAAATCAGAGCATTTTCAGGTAAATATACAAACCTCTCCCATCATCTCTTCGTCGTTAGATCCGATCTCATACTCTGGAATCGTGTATCAAGATCTTATGATGTGATCATGATCTTAGTTTTTTTTTTTTGATGTAGATTGGAAGAAATGTCGAACATAGACATAGAAGGGATAATGAAGGATCTACCTGACGATGGGAGGACTCCAAAGACGAAGATAGTTTGCACTTTAGGTCCTGCCTCTCGCTCTGTTCCCATGATCGAGAAGCTTCTTAGAGCTGGCATGAATGTTGCTCGTTTTAACTTCTCGCATGGCAGCCATGAGTACCATCAAGAGACTCTTGACAATCTCCGAGCCGCTATGCAGAGTACTGGCATTCTCGCTGCTGTTATGCTTGATACAAAGGTTTCATTATCTTCTTTTACTCCATGAAAGGTTCAGCCTCTCAAGTTAGAAACTTCAGTAGAGAAAACATCTCTAGTATGTTAAGAGCAATGTTCAAAAGAATCGATAGGCTCATTAGTCATTAGGCTGTAATTATGTGTATATATATATATATATATATATGTATATCAATATTTTTATATATTTACATATATATATATATTAGATATTTTTAGGCTTTTTCCAATTATAAAACAATTTTAATGAATTATAAAATTTAGATATAAAACAAAACTAGACAAGTCTATGGATTTTGTATTAACATTATTGTTTGATTAAACAAAATTAGACAAAATTTATATTGATTTAGATTAATTTTAAGTGATTTATAATGGTTTATACCGATTTGTATAGTATAAATCGGATTTAAAAAAAAAAATAGCTTCGGTTATAATACACCAATTTTTTAAACATTGTTCAAGAGTGTCATTGATTGTTGTTTGAGTTGTTTAATCTAAGTTCTGGAGCATGACTATTGTGTATTTAGTGTTTACTTTCTTCTTACTGTTGATGGATCCATAGGTCTCAGAAACATATGTTAATTCTGGTGCTAGCTCAAACTAGTAATCAATACTTCTTATGTGTTGCTCACTAACAAATCTAAACAGCTACTAGAGAAAAGACATTTTTAGTATGTTAAGAGTGGCACTGAATACTGTTTGAGTTGCTTATAAGTAAAGTCTCGGACATGATGATATATAGTTCTTATGTGTTGTTCACGGAATCATAATGTTTGGAGTATTAGTTTGTGTTTACAAGGTTTCATTGTATTAATTAATTTGTTATGTCACCAGGGGCCTGAGATTCGTACCGGTTTCTTGAAAGATGGGAACCCTATACAACTAAAGGAAGGTCAGGAGATCACTATCAGCACTGATTATAACATCAAGGGTGATGAAAAAACGATTTCCATGAGCTATAAAAAGCTGCCGGTAGATGTTCAGCCTGGACATACCATACTATGTGCAGATGGAAGCATAAGTCTAGCTGTACTGTCTTGCGATCCAAAGTCTGGAACTGTACTGTGTCGATGTGAAAATACAGCGATGCTGGGGGAAAGAAAGAACGTGAATCTCCCTGGTGTTGTTGTTGATCTCCCTACATTGACTGAGAAGGATGTTGAAGATATTCTTAAATGGGGTGTTCCAAACAAGATCGATATGATTGCTCTATCGTTTGTTCGTAAAGGATCAGATCTTGCTAATGTCAGGAAAGTACTTGGATCACATTCCAAGAGTATAATGTTGATGTCCAAGGTAACAACACTCATTCACCTAGCCATTCACATTCGGTTCTCGAATCGGTTCCGGTTCGGTATTTTTAGTTTTTTGGTTCTAGAGGTTTAAGATCTTTGCGGGTATTTAGAAAATTCGGGTTTGGTTTCGGTTCGGACCGGTTATTTTGGTTCGGGTAACAAAGTTGGGAGCCGACTAATATCCGAAGTAATTTTTGATCTCATTCGGTTCCGGTTGGATAATTTCGGATAATTTTATATATTTCAGAAATAAATATTCAGGTATTTCAGTTATAAATAATATTTATAATTAAATTATTTTATTATTTTAAAACTAAATATAGTTAATATTTATAAGTATATAAACTATATTATAGAAATTTGTGTACACATTCTGTTTTCGGTTCGATTGTGCTTCTTTTTTGGTTTTTTTCGGCTCTAGAAATATAAAATCCGCTCGGATAATTGACGGTTCGGTTCTTCAGTTCCGGATAAATGTTTCCACGCCTATATATTCACATTATTTTCATCTGTGTTGAGATCTGAACCTTTTGTTCGGTTTTAATTATTTGAAGGTTGAGAACCAGGAAGGAGTGCTGAACTTCGATGACATCTTGCGTGAAACAGATGCATTCATGGTCGCTCGTGGCGATCTCGGCATGGAGATCCCAATAGAAAAGATCTTCTTAGCTCAAAAGATGATGATCTACAAATGCAACCTCGCCGGCAAACCAGTGGTCACAGCCACACAAATGCTCGAGTCCATGATCAAGTCCCCACGTCCCACGCGAGCCGAAGCCACGGACGTCGCAAACGCGGTCCTCGACGGCACAGACTGCGTCATGCTCAGCGGCGAAAGCGCCGCAGGAGCCTACCCTGAGATAGCAGTGAAAACAATGGCTAAAATCTGCATCGAAGCAGAGTCATCTCTCGACTACAACACAATCTTCAAGGAGATGATACGAGCGACTCCGCTTCCAATGAGTACGCTCGAGAGCCTTGCGTCGTCAGCCGTAAGAACGGCTAACAAAGCAAGGGCGAAACTGATCATCGTGTTGACGAGAGGAGGTACAACGGCCAAGCTGGTGGCTAAGTATAGACCAGCTGTGCCGATTCTATCTGTGGTTGTTCCGGTTTTCACTAGCGATATGTTTAACTGGAGCTGTAGTGATGAGTCGCCGGCGAGGCATAGTTTGATATATAGAGGTTTGATTCCTGTTTTGGCTGAGGGATCTGCGAAGGCCACTGATAATGAATCTACTGAGGAGATTATTGAGTCTGCTTTGAAGTCGGCGACTGAGAAAGGTTTGTGTAACCATGGTGATGCTGTGGTGGCTCTCCACCGTATTGGAGCTGCTTCTGTTATCAAGATCTGTGTGGTCAAGTGAGTTCTTGTCACATGATCATCTCTTGAAGGTTTTATATTTCTTGATGAAATAAAGGACACGACATATGTAGGTTTCCTGCAAGTGTTTTTTTTTATTTTCTTGGCATTTTATTCTTTTTTTTTTTTGCTATTTTTAGTTTATAAAAGTTTACGAATTTATGTACTTACGACATCTGCACATGTTATTTTCGCTTTAATTAAGCAAATACCATTTTTGCTAATTATTATTAGTAATTTCACTTAAAAAATGATATAGGGAGTGTATTCAATTAATAGTTTGAGGTGATATAAATTTAAAAAATTCTTTTGAAATTCAATTTTAAAAATTATTTGAGATTCAATTTTATCGAATTTGTTATTTGATAAAATATTTAAAGTTCAATGTTACCGAAAATATTTTAAGCTGTGAATTCTATGATTTTTATAGTCATTTTAAAATGTTTAGATAGAGTTTCTTAGTTTATAATATAAAAATCTAAAAACTGTTTTAATTCAATTCACTTAAAATTATCTAAAAAATTCTGATTTCAAATGGTAGATTGAATACACTCTATCGGTTAAGTATGTAAATTATCATGATTAATTACTTCTAAAGCAACCATTTCATCTTTAAATCTTTATAAAAATGTTATATTTATCTGTTATTGTAATTGGAAAAAAAAAAGGCTATCATTTTTAGGTGTTGGTTAAAGTGTTTATACAAAATATCTTTTATTCAAGGCAGAGGCGGGAAAATACGAGAATAAGCCGAAACGACGCCGCTCTGAATATAGCGTTTAGGATTCTCCGGATCAGGACTCCACTGGATCTCACTTACGTTTGGCGTTTCGACAAACGCAACCGCGAACTCACCCACCTTCTCCATCTTCCCGCGCTTCCCAGCTCTGAGAAGTAACCCACTGTTCCGCACGTACGAGAATATCCCGTTTGTGAGCTTCACGATATCCCCGGCCTCGAACGCGTCGCACTCGTCTCCCCACAGCTGTATGTGAACCGACGCCGTTTCATCCGCAGCTAACGCGATGCAGCTCTTCCCGCTCGTGGCCGAGGGTGATGATGTTGATCTTGCTTTGTCGAGGATGATGAAACGCGTGTTTATGTTGTTCTGCGCCGCGGGGACTATGTCCTTGAGGAACGCGTGCATCTTGTCGGAAAATCGTTAGAATGTCCTAAAAGGGTGATTAAGTAATAACTAATAGATAAGCAGATGCAAGACACGCTTTAGGGAAAATATCATTCAGACATTTTGTCGAACAGATTATCTGCAATATGTGTGTATCAAGAGTGTATCTACAATCAATAATCAGTACCCGAAACTTACCTGTTTTGTGTAGAGAGACAGAGTTACTTAGAATCGACAATAGAGACGGCTGAAGGGAGAGGACAACGGCGACGAAGATGGCGAAAGTTCTGATCTGAGAAGAGAGAAAAACGTCGGGAACGCCGCCACTGTAATTTTTATTAACAAACAAGGGCAAATTCGTAAAGTTACTCAGTTACGCTTAAAGTTTTTAAACCCGGTTTTGAGTTGGTTTTCGTATCAGACCGGTTTGATTCCAATACAAATACAATGCCTTAAATCTACTACAGAAGATAAGGCAT
Source organism: Brassica oleracea var. oleracea (assembly GCF_000695525.1). Lineage (NCBI taxonomy): Eukaryota > Viridiplantae > Streptophyta > Magnoliopsida > Brassicales > Brassicaceae > Brassica > Brassica oleracea. The sequence continues at coordinate 51,778,363 of NC_027749.1, forward strand.
TGATCAGAAATCTATCAGATTATAATCCTTGTATTTGAGCTGCTAGCTGTACTGAAACAGGTGAAAAACCGAAGAAATGCACAAGCTTGATTTGTGTAATAGATCATATGATATAAATAACATATACATAGCTGTGTTTTTGTATGTATGAATTAGTTATTGTTGGTATGATAATGTCATGATGATGGTTGTCACAATTGGCTGCACACAAGGCTCACCAGAAGATAAACAGAACTTGCATTGCAGCTTAGAAAGTATTTTGGAGCTACTAGTTGTATTGAAACAGGTGAGATAACCAAGGAAAACACAGCCTTTGTTTGTGTAATAGATCATATGATATCATACCTCTTATTAGCTGCGTCTCTGTACATAAGAAATTACTATTTGGTTGGTTATGCACACAGTGCATAACAGTTTGCTCTGTTTCTATTGATTCTTGCATTGATGGAAAACAATTATTTATTAAACATAATGTAAAGTTTCAAAACATGGTAAAAGAGATTAAAAACAAAGCAAAAAAAAAACCATGCCTCCTAAATCATTTATTTTCCTTTTAAAAGAAACCTAGTTAATAGATAAATCTCTCAGCTTCTTCTCCACAGGAGTTGCACTAGCACAGCACATCTTACACCTCATATCAAGCCACGTGTTCCCAGAGGTACAACGATCACAAAGCCAATAAGGACCACCAAAGTTGTCATAAGACTTCACCTTCACGTCATCTATCCCATCTTCCAAAGTCTTACTGAAGTGAAAAAAGAAGTTACCAATACTGCTCGTCGCGTTGGCTACCTTCCACTTGGGGTAAATAGTCTCTTCATAAGTAGTCGCAGAAAAGGCCTTCACGGTCTCCTCCTTCAGCGTCTCCGAGTAACTCTGCACGAGCGTGCTCGCAAAATCTTGCAAGAACCGCAAGTACTCCCTCTTAGAGGCTTGGTACTCGGTGTGGACGTGGTCGTACACACAGCTCCACTTGAGAAACTGTCGGCATTGAACAATCAGCATCAAGCCTTCTCTCATGTTCCGTATGTACTCTTGGCTAGTGAAGTGGGATTCGTCGAAAGATTCTAGCTCGGACTTGGCTTCCACCATTGCGACATCACTCGCCTCCCATCGATCCACACACGTAACGACAACCGCTTCTGGTCCGTTCGCGAGTTGTGGTAGCAACGGTCCAACACAGGCTCCATAGTATCCGTCTGCCGTTTTGTGGGACTCCACTGTCTGCATACACTCGCTACATAAACGACCACTACAAACAAGAGAGTAAACACACAGGTTAGTTTATGATTAGTCAACACTAAAAATCGGTCATGGCAGCAAAACGTTTCTCAAATTTTTATTTTAAAAAAAATCAGTTTAAGCTGCGTCTAAGCAGTAATCTCCTATAAAAAAACTAATTAAAGCCTAACGATTTCTAGAACATTGTTAACAATTAATAAGAGAACCATGACAATCTAATAAGATCTATTTTCTTTTAACCAACCTGCAGTTTAAGCGCTGCTTAGGCACTAATCTAATTAAAGTCTTAACGATTGTTTAACATTTAATAAAAGAAACATGACAATCTTAGAACTATTTTTTTTTACCAACCTAGGCACTAATCTAATTAAAGCCTAATGATTTCTTGAACATTGTTAACATTTAATTAGAGAAACATGACAATTTAATATCAGTTTTTTTTACCAACCTGCAGGCACTAATCTAATTAAAGCCTAATGATTTTCTTCAACATCATTAACACTTAATTAGAGAAACATGACAATCTAAGATCAGTTTTTTTATTTTTACCAACCTGCAGTAGAGACATTCCACAAACCGGAACAGCCTTGAACGAGAACCAACCTCTATAGGAAACTGGCAATGAGGGCAAGGCTTCGTGTTACTTTCGATCCAAGAAACGCTCAGCGACTCTGATAACTTCCCCAAGTCTCTCAACCAATCAGAAGCGTTGTTGCACGTCACAGGTCTGTGCGACTCAAGGCTGCACCTCCCGCAAAAGGTATGACCACATAGACACACAACGTTTAGACCATACTCGTCAAAATAAATGTCTCGGTGAAACTCGATGAAGTAACCGCAACCCGGCGAAGGACAACGTCTGATCGTCAAACCCTTGTTTTGTTCCAGGAAAGATCTGAGAACGTACTCGTTGTGCATGCCTTTAGCCTCCAACGTTAGCATAGCTAGGTTTTTCTCCACGGAGAAGAAGCTATCGTTATAGTTCGAATCGGTTATCAAACCCGATCGCATCAACAGCTTCTCCTTGTCTTCGCTCAAACGCTCCGAAACGCGTTGCGAGTCCCACTGGAGATTCATGAGGAGTACGGTCGCAGCGGGTTTTGAGAGCAAGAAGATCTCGGAGAGATCATCGATCTGTTTGTTCATCTTCTCGTTGAGATCGTCCCTAGTGAGAACAGAGTACTCTCGCTCTGGATCGTGCTCCATGTTTGCTTTTCTTGAAGTTGACGAAGATAGGAAAGAACGAATCACCAAGAGGGCAGATGATCGATTAAGGAAACAGGGTTCATGGTTTACCAAAGACTTCCGTTTTTATAGGAAATCTAGGGTTTCACACGGCTTCGCTATATTCCTTTTTGAAAAAGTAAACTAAGCCCATTGGGCCTTAGTCTTAGCTGATTTTTCCTTTTTCGGATGGATAAAGGTTAATTAGTTGTTGTTCAAAAAAAAAAAAAGGTTAATTAGTTTTATTTTAGTATTAAAAATATGCAAGTGATTAACTATCGACTTGAATTTGATGGTCAAAAATAGATTTGTTAAACCAGATTCTAATGGTTTCCTTTTCCACTGCCTTGGCGTAGATAAAAAGCAGATTTTCTTTGATAATGAAACCTGGCCCATTGGGCCTTAATATTATTTGATTTTTTCCTTTTTCGGCTGGAAAAAAGGTTTAATAACCCAACATTATTCTATTCCTATATTTGATAATTGATTAGTAAATTCATTTTAATAAGGAAATACATAAAACAATTCGCTTGTTGACTTGGGATTGGATGGTCTAAAATAATTTTTTTTTTAATTTGACAAAATCTAAGGCATGTGGGAATATCATAGAGAAGTCAATAACAAGTAATCGGAGTGCTGCGATTGGTTCTTTTTCATGCAAGTGACGTCACAAAGAATTTAAGTTAAGGGTATAATGGTAAAATCAGTAGAACCCTAATAAGAAGCCAACGCCGACGAACCCGTGGCTCGCACGTCGTGCCGCACGAGAAGAGAGAGAGAGAGAGAGAGAGAGAGACCATTCGCTCGAGGGAAAGGCGCGTATATAGCCTCATCAGTCCCGCCTTTTGCTTTTCACCCTCCGTTATAAAAAACTCTCTCTCTGGAAGAAAAATTCGGTTGGTGCTCCGAGAATCCAGGGTTCTGATTTCGCCTCGCCGGTCTCCGTCGTGAGTTCCGATTCGATTCGCTGGATATTGACTTTCACCTGGTACGGGATTTTGAAATTAAACTTCATCGGTTATGATTCGCTTCAGATCTGGAATTTTAGACTTGCTTTTTTCGCTCCTCGTAGATTAGATCGGTTCTCGATTTACATGACTCCTTGTGATTGTTTGATAGGTTTGGGGCTTAGATTATTCATCGTGGAATTGAAACAGAGTTGAATTGGCGTAGTTTTCGAATTTAATCAACTCATTGTTCATGATTTAGTGTGAGACTGTGCATTGTAGCTTTCGTGGAAGCGGAATCGTGTAGCCGTATTGAGAATCTGTGATTGTTCTTTGTTATAGTCAATCTCTTGCGTATGATTCTTATGGATTCTCCTTGTCTTTGTGATTTGCGGCTTAGATTGTGGAATTGACACAGAGTTTTCGAATTTAATGTTTATGTTGAGAATCTGTGATTGTTCTTTGTTATAGTCAATCTCTTGTGTAGCATCTTACGGATTCTCTTTGTCTTGTGATTTGCGGCTTAGATTGTGGAATTGAACAGAGTTGAATTGGCGTATTTTTCGAATATAATCAACTAATTGTTCATGATTTAGTATGAGACTGTGCATTGTTGTTGTTATTGTCAATATCTTGTGTATGATTCTCTTTGGTTTTGTGATTTTTCTAGCAGATACTTTCTTCTGGAGCTATAAGTTATACAGAAAAGGATGTATTTGATTTGAAATGATGGAAGTGGGGTTCTCTCTTATTCATTGGTTGATTAGTTCTGGTGCTGATAGTCCCTTTATTTTCGGATGGCTTGTGACTGGATCATTCGGGCTTCTGGCTGTTGTCTACACGTTTCTCAAATGGCAGAACAAAGTTTCTTTGAATTGGGTTAAAGCTGCTGCTAGGGAGAAGAAGAAGGTATGGAAAAGACTGAGAGTTCCACTTTCTCATCATCAGTGGACTGACGATTACGGCTGTGGGCCGCAGCCATCCACCTGCTGCGTTTGTCTCTACTCTCTTGTTCCGGGCCAGAATGTTTCTAGTAAGGCAGCTCTGAGTATCCCTGTCCATCGATGTTCTGTATGTGGTGTAGCAGCTCACTTTTACTGCTCAGGCTCTGCAGCAAAAGACTGCAAATGCGTTGCGCAGGCCGGCTCTGACCATGTCCGGCATCACTGGTCCGAGAGATGGGTTAACATGGATGACAATGCCGACATGTCTGCGTTTTGCTTCTATTGTGATGAGCCTTGCGGTATTCCTTTCATCGAAGCTTCTCCAATGTGGCACTGTCTTTGGTGCCAGCGCCTCATACATGTCAAGTGTCACATGATTATGTCCAAGGAATCTGGTGATGATTGTGATCTTGGCTCTCTCAGAAGGGTAATCCTCTCTCCAGTAAATGTAAAAGTCAGTGGAGAAAATGGGGTAGATGGAGTACTGAGTACCATTACAAACGAGTTAGCATCTATACGAGGGCAGGTGAGGAGAAAGCGCCATAGGGGTAAAAATGGGAATGTCCAGATTATTAGTGGTAAGCTATTGGAGGATACAGCCAGCAATCCTGTGAAAAGCGTAGTTAATGGGATTGTAGTGAAGAAGCTACGCAGGGACAGGAGCATAGATTGCTTAAAGAACGTCTCTGACATGCCTAGTGGTAAGGGAATGCAAAATGGTGTAGGGGCACCTAAACGAAGTAAAAATGCTGCTTTAAATTTTATGAAGAAGTATAGCTTGGTTGATTTGCCCCCGGATGCAAGACCGCTTTTGGTCTTTATAAATGCCAAGAGCGGAGGTCAACTCGGCCCTTTTCTTCATAGGAGACTTAATATGCTATTAAATCCAGTACAGGTACTGTCTTCTAACTTTATCTTATTGCTAGTAAACATAGCTGTAGTATCACTAACTGATAATCTCTTTGATGAATTATAGGTCTTTGAACTTGGCTCTTGTCAAGGGCCAGATGCTGGTCTAGACCTATTTAGCAAAGTGAAGTACTTTAGAGTTTTGGTCTGCGGGGGAGATGGAACAGTAGCGTGGGTGCTTGATGCCATTGAGAAGCGCAATTTCGAATCCCCTCCACCTGTAGCTATTCTTCCGTTAGGCACAGGAAACGATTTATCTAGAGTTTTGCAGTGGGGAAGAGGTGTTTCAGTAGTTGATGGACAAGGAAGTCTACGAGCGTTTTTGCAAGACATTGATCATGCTGCAGTTACAATGTTGGATCGCTGGAGTGTAAAGATTTTAGAAGAGAAAACCGAAAGTTTTCCAGCAAAAGAAGGCCACAAATTCATGATGAATTACTTAGGTACATTTATTAATCATTTTTTATTTTGGCCTCTGTTTTTAGATCATCAAGTATAGCTGACATTTTGGTTTGTTTAGGTATTGGCTGCGATGCCAAGGTTGCATATGAATTTCACATGATGCGGCAAGAAAACCCAGAGAAGTTTAGTAGTCAGGTACTCCTGTTGTGTTTATCTTACCTGGGACTTATATTAGATATTGAGCACCAGCATGTGAATTATGCTACGTATCATTGTCTTCGGTGTTGTAGGCATTGTGGCTTAACCCAACAATAATCCTATTTAAACAAAGCAAACGTCTGATATATTTGTTTGTTATGCAGTTTGTAAATAAATTGCGATATGCTAAAGAAGGTGCCAGAGATATCATGGATCGAGCATGTGCCGATTTACCATGGCAAGTTTGGCTTGAAGTTGATGGAAAAGACATTGAGATTCCCAAGGTACTGTACTTTAACGAAATCAGTCCTTTCCCCTTCTTGTGTGGTGTGTGTTCTTACATGTTTTTTTACATGTCACTTTCCTCAATGCTGTGCCTGTTTGTTCTTTGCTAATATGGAAATACCAACCACTACTCCTTAAATTGAGACTGAAGTGGATTTGTATAATTGCTTTGTAAAAAAAACAACATCGTTGATTTTCTGGTAATTGAGACTGAAGTGTATTTTACCAAAAGGTTAACATCGTTGCTATTGTTGCTGTTACCTCTAGGAACTGATGTCTCTAATTTCTTTTCCTTTCAGGATTCAGAGGGTCTTATAGTACTTAACATTGGAAGCTACATGGGCGGAGTAGATCTTTGGCAAAATGATTATGAACATGATGATGATAGTTTTAGCATTCAGTCTATGCACGACAAGACTCTGGAGGTCGTATGCGTCCGTGGCGCGTGGCACCTTGGGAAACTACAGGTCTAAGATCTTCTCCTATTGCTCTGTGCTCTTCTTTCTGATGCTTGACCTGTATGAACTTTTAGCAGTATTCCTCATTCAGTCGGAGGCTAAAAGATGTTCATATTAAATGATTAAAAAAACTAAAATTTGTAAACGGGTGAATCTCTCTTTCAGGTGGGTCTTTCGCAGGCTAGGAGGTTAGCACAAGGGAACGTAGTAAGAATACATGTGTCTAGTCCTTTCCCTGTTCAAATAGATGGAGAACCGTTTATTCAGCAACCTGGTAGCTTGGAGATAACTCACCACGGGCAGGTACATCATATTCTCACACACTCTCTCGTCTATCGTATGACTAAATCTCAAGGCTACAAAATCGTATCATGTAATGAATGATGATGTTGATGAAAAGGGTGGATTTTGTGTTGCAGGTGTTTATGTTAAGAAGAGCATCAGATGAACCCAGAGGCCATGCGGCGGCCATAATGAACGAGGTGTTACTGGATGCAGAATGCAAAGGAGTCATAAACGCAGCTCAAAAGAAACAACTTCTTCAACAAATGGCTCTCAATCTCTCCTAGAAGTACAAATTTTGCTAACAATGTCTTACGAGATTTTTGCCTTGTTTTATTTTTATTTGCCTCTGGTGTTTGTGAAGAGTGTCATTGTATAGTGTACTCTGATATTGGCGTCAGAAAAGTGTTAACTAGAAGAGAGAAAAAAAACTTTGATCAATATACATACAGACAGACTCTGGTCGTCTTTTTGGTTATTATACAAAAGCCATGGAGAAGAAAAGAAAGGCTTAATTTGCATCCATTCGTATAAGATTCAGTTACGTGTATTTCCTTCAGAATGAATAGAGTGTGAGAGGTGTTTATTAGGTTCAGCACCCCAAGCGCAAGGACCAGCCAGGCTTGTCCCGTCCATTCAATCTTGTATAAGAGGACGAACTGAAACAGCACTTTAATATTTGTTTAAACAGATTCTTCCTCTTTTAGACATATGAATCAAATGGGAGAATCTCCTATATATTAAACGAGAAACATTATATAATAGAAAAATCTCTTTTAAATATTATAGAGAAATAGAATGTGTCATCTAATTATATAATAAATTTTTATTAAATAAACATAAATTCATTATTAATATTTTTTTTATTATTTCCTTAAATCAAAGTTACGAAATTACCTAATGTGGCTAAAGTATATAGAACAATTAATGATTTTGAATAATAAAGAACTGATAAAAACATTAGTGTATCTTCTATCATATTTGTTTAATTTTAAACTATTAAAATAAATTAAACAACCACAATAACCATATAATAAAAATTTAGATTTTTCTGTACATGTTATATTTTGAATTTTTAAAAATGACTATAAATTACAAAAACTGTTAAAAGTCTCACATTCAAATTTTGTGATCCATAGTTTAAATTTTTTTGTTATGACAAAATACAAATGATTACAAAATTATATAATCAAAAAGTATAATTTAATTAATTATTAAGATTGATATATATATATAACATTTTAAATTAAACTATAAACCATATAAAATACATAAATATTTTAGTTTCAAAATTTACTTTGAATAGTTTTTTTGATAAAAGTTTTGAACGAATATTGATAACAATTTAAATATATATATATATATATATATAAATTACTAAAACTATTAATTCCATAGTTAAATTTTGTTATCATTAATTTAAAGTTTTTGCTATAAATGATACAAATGATCAATAAAACCATATGAGTAGAAAACATCACTTAATAGACATTAATTTTAAAAATATACGATGTATGTTAATATCATTTAAATTTAATTACATATCCTATCATATAGAAAAATAAATTGATTAATAAAATTAATTTATATGTTCGCACCCATTTAATTATATATATAACTACTGATTTTTACTTATTCAATATATATTTATTATTTCATAATATGTAAAAATATATAATACATAAAATAATTTATATATATAATATTTATCCCGCGTAAGGAGCGGGTCGTAACCTAGTTAGCGATTAAACCACCTTAGTTTTGAACAGTACATCTAATCTATTAAAACAGAGTCCTATTTTTTATCTACTTGTCATTAATTTTTGAACCTTTTCTAGAATGTTACAATAATATTACATACACACTACTTAATGATTCAACCGAAATATTTTTAAATTAGACCAACACCGGGTTATAGAACAAAACTGCTGTGGTAAGTCTAAATTAAATTATTAATGAACCGTTGGTTGTCTAATATATTAAAATAAATATACGATACAAAACTTTTATCTATAGATTACATCTTACGTACATAAGTGAAGCAAACCTGGTCGTCTAGACTATCTTGTTGTACAAGAAAAGTTTGTACGTAAGATGTAACATAACAAATTCTTCTGTGTTTGCTTCTGTTCAGATCATTAACTGCAACATAACAAATTCAAATTAATTCATATATTGTCTATCTTAATCTTACTAAACAGCCAAACATACACTTTTTCATGATATATACCGTACATTTGTATCTGTAATATGGCATACGATCTGAAATCACTTTCTTATATTATAAACTTTCAGAAACCTGCAATTATGAACACAATATTGTCCTCCCATTATGAACACAATATTGTCAAGCATATAAAGTTTTATAATACGGAGATTAGAACCGTTTCACCATTATAGATTAGATAAGTTTTGTCTTTTGATTATCATACCTAAACGTAGAATTCATACACGTATATGTAGAGGTATTAATATTTTCATTTATATATTAGCTTTTAGATAAATAGTTGTATATGTATATGTATATCTAATTATATCTATTTATAAAACTCTTAAGTTTGAATGAATTTCTTTGATGCCAAAAAAAAAAAAAACTTAACTCCGTTACTATATTTTTCTTATTCTTTTATATTTGAGAACTGAATATATTTTCACACGATTTTCTTCCTTACCAACGAGCTCCCTATCAATCAGCTTCCCATCTACATTCATTAGATTTCATATCTTAACTTCATATAACGGTTCCTAAAAAATATGCAAATCAAATATAGCTAACAAGTTAGTAGATTATGGAAATCAGAATATATATTTTGATCCTCATTATACCTAACATCTAGTACCAAATCACTATAAATAATCTTCCATCACCTAAACATTTCTCTACACCTCGCAAAAAAAAAAAGCAAAGAGAGACTAATATGGCTATGGTTACATCCAACGAAGTCACAGGCTTGAACAATGTCAAGCCATTTGAACAATGTCAAGTCGTTTGAACAATATCAAACCATTTAAAACTACTTGGAAGGTTGAAGTCAAAGTTCTTCATGACACAAAACTCAAATTATTCGGGTGGAGACTCTTTTGAGTTCATACTCGCAGATAAAACTGTATGTGTGTTTGATAAGTTTGTACATATAAGTTCGTACTAACTACTAACCTTTGGTATCTGAAATTCTCTTTTTCTCTGTTTTTTCGAGATATCCATATATGACACAACAATCTCTCTAAGAGATATGTATGAAGCTGGCCGAAACAGATTTAAAAGAATTCAATTAGCTTAAGTATAAGAAATTTAAAATCTGTTCCCGTACAAACAGATAAAACATGGAGTGTATAAATAATTTATGTCACAGTTATCTATTTTCAAAGACTCCGAAGTATGACTTTCGGTCAAAACGTCTGACCGGCCGTTGGTGATGGTCGAACCAGAAAAAATCATGTCTTCAAAGACGATAATGATGGTCGATCTAGAAGTAGAGATGAGAGATCTATCAACATGAGAAAAATATTGAATCTAACTGTTGGTAAAAATTTGTAATCGTTTACAAAGAAGGTTTACAAACAAAAATTAAAGAGTCTAATCTTAGAGTACTTAGATCGATTGACTTTGGTGATAGAGTGAACAATTTGGTTTAGATTGAAACGATTTTTTTTATGTTTATCGAGGGGAAAAATTTACTCCAGAACCACCAAAAGAGAAGACAAAGAAAATAAAGTTTTTAAACTTTCGAGGTTACACGTTACAATTTACAAATAGTTGACCTTTCCGGAAAAAAAAACTTGTGGCCTTAATTTTATTTTGATCAAACTATAATGTTTTTAATTAATGGGCCAATTTCCTAGACGAAAAGTATTGTTACTTTGCAAATTAATGGGTCTAACGTCTATCAATAATTTTTGATCCGGGCCATATTTGTTTAATTTTTGGGTTTTAACAAACAAACATCCAATATTATATATATATATATATATATATATATATATGTCAAAAACAAAACAATAGTATATTATCCACGTCTTATATTATAAAAAAATGTATAGAAAAAAATATAGTCCCAAAAATCATGATTTCTAAAGATTATCTATTCTAATCTTAGTAACAATTAGGAAGAATTTTCAAAAATATCCGCGCACAGCGCAGATTAGTATCTAGTTGGAATAAAACTAAAGTTTATGATATCATTTCACGTATTATGGATTTAGCTCGTTTCTATCTTTAATTTGTTTTATTAAGCTATATTTATAATAATTATCTTTTAATTTTTGGTCGGCTCTGGATAAATAAGCTCATTTCCATCTATTCTCTGACCAGAATAAATATTATCGAAGAGAACATAACATTTTCAAATTTTATAGCGTATAAAATTCTAGAAAAAATTATAGCCAAAAAGAGACATCATTTTATTTTATATTTATCCAGATAATGCTTTGTATATATTGAGATGTTTGTTTCTGTTTTTTTTGTGTGTTTGAACAAGATTTTTGTTTCTAATTATGTTCATTTCAAAACCGTAAATCATAAAGGATTTCAACGCCTTTTTTGCCAAAAAGAAAACAATAAATGCTTAGATTTTTCAATTTCTAATACAAAAATAGTAGGTTTTTGTTTTTCTAATTCTGCTAGATAATACGGATTTTTTAGTCAACATAATATTGCTTTTCTGAAAAAAAATTGACTAGAAAGATTACATTATCTATTCAAAGTATTCGAAAAAATAAAATAGAACGATTATTAAATATGAAGTCCAGTTTTTTTTTCATAAATTCGAAAATAATATTTCAATTCAAAAAATTATATATCATTTATTACTTATCATCATCGTTTTCTTTAAATCTGGACAGTTTTGTTTTCTCGAAAAAAACGTTATATATATTGAAAAGAAGAAAGCAAAAATAAAAAAGAATCTTGAAAAAAAAAAACACTCAGCTCTCCGCACCATGTATAGTGGGAAGAACTCTTTTTCGAATCTAAACGTCTTTTAGCTCAAAAAGACGATAGATAGCATTCCTCCCCCAGACACATCCTGTTACCTAACCCCCGGAACTCGAGGAGAAACCTATGAACAGAGATTGTTTTTTCCAAAGGTTCTAACTTTTCGCTTGCCCAGATTTAGCCAGAGGTTTGTTTGCTCACTCAAAACCCTCCAGATTCATTTTTTTTTTTCACGCCAAGTTTATTGATCCAGAAATGTTCTCAGATTTGCATGTGGTTGATCTCTCATTTTTGCACATAGTTTATTAGATCTTGATGTCTCTGTTTTAGTCGGTGTGACTCATGAGTCCATGAGAGAACGAAACTGCTGTTTCTTTGTCTGTCTTTTCATTAGGTGTCTCCCCATTAAAATCAGTGGTGGAGATTTGGTAGAGAGATTTAAAAAAAAATTGAATTAATGGCTGCTTAAATCTGCTTATATTAAAAATAAATATAAAGTAATGGCTACTTCATGCTGCTTCAGTTTAATGGGTTGGAGTAAATAGTTGCTTAATCTGCTTCTGTATATATTATATTTGTTTTCTTTATTTACTTGTTAGTGGTTTCTTTCGTTTGGATTTGCTGTAATTGATCCTGCTCAGTTACAACCTGCGTGATAATTATATTGGTTTCAGACATCATATTGTCATATGTCTTTTTGGTCACTTTCCTCTTGTTTTGAATTTGATCTCAGCATGTTTTTGGCTCTTGTAGTATCTGAAAGGTTGGTTTGATATATGGTGATCAAACTGATTATAAATGATAACATTCTTCTCACTTTAAGCATGATACCTTAATCATTAATGAGGTTTTTTAGCTACTTTATCACCCATTAGTTTATGGATTGTTCCTTGTGAGTGTAAGTAAGCTTGGATTCTATTTATTTAATTATTCTGTTTGCCTTTCTAACATTCTTGTTAAAGTGATATGTGACCATCAGCTTGTTCCATTATTTATGTTTATGACATCTTTTAATGCCTTTCTCTCTGCAGGAGCTCGCTCGAAAGAATGCAAAATAGACCATCCCTCTCGTGCTTGTTGTCTTGCAGATTGTCTCTCTTACAGTGTGATTCTATAGTATATTACTAAGTTGCAGTGAGTTGTCTTATCAATGTCTGTAAAGTAGATATTGTTTAGGAGTTGAACTTTTTGTGGTCTTGTGAAGAGCCAAAGATTTTATTATATTCCTAGCTTGATGGGTAAAGAGAATCAGTTGGAGACAGGAGTCAATGATCACGATTGTCCACCCCTCAAGACCGATGAACTAGCAACTGTGGCGCGTTACAGTACAGACAGTGACTCAGGGCTACCAACTTGTCGTGTATGCCACTCCGCAGAATCCGACAAACGAGGAGATGCCGCCTTGGGGTTCTTGGGGATCACTCTCAAAACCAATGCAGACGAAACAGTTGATGATAATGTCACCAAATCTACAGAGACTGATATCGAAATGGGAATCCTGCATCATCATCAGGATCCGTTGCTCGAACTTGGATGTTCTTGCAAGAACGAGCTTGCTCTGGTACACTACGCCTGCGCTCTCAAATGGTTCCTCAACCATGGATCAACCGTGTGTGAGATCTGTGGGATCGCTGCGGAGAATATTAAAACCGCTGATTTCAACAAAGTGGTCATTGCCTTGAGAGACCACACGGCGTTGCATACAGATGCAACCGTGGATACAGACGAAGCTGCTGTCATTAGAAGGCAAAGGCTTAGTGAGATATCTTCATGGTTCGGCCCACATGCCTTGAATAACAACAACAGTAGCTCTGCTGCAGCTTCTCAGGCTGTGTCTGAACAACCTTTAGGTGTTGTGAACTTTGGCGTCTTGCCTATGGAGAACCGTGCGACTAAATGGGCCGTGGAAGGGACAGGGATACTGCTTGCTACTGGTTTGCTCACTGTTACTTTGGTCTGGATCATTGCTCCTCGTGTTGGAAAGGTATGTCATCAATCAAACTGTGTATCTAAGTTGATACTCAGTCCGTTTGGTAGTTTTAGAATTTCAATGCAATTTATGTTATTAATTTTTTACTGTTATATAAATTAAGAAAAAAATTAATGCAATAAAATTTTGATAATAAATAAAAACAAAATTGAATATTTAACCATTTTATAATTTGTCTTTCTTGAGACGGAGGGAGTATATGATTAGTTTTGTTGATTAATGGTTGTTTTAATTGGTGCAGGAAACTGCTAGAAGTGGAATTCATATCCTACTTGGTGGACTATGTGCTTTGATAATAGTCATCTTCTTCAGATTTGTAAGTAAAAATCATCTCATTTTTTTTTACAGATTTTTTTAATTGACTTCTGTTTTTACTAAACGCTAAAAAAAACTTGAAAACAGGTTGTGCTCACTAGAATCAGGTATGGTCCTGCACGCTACTGGGCGATCTTATTCATCTTCTGGTTTCTTGTGTTTGGTATTTGGGCTTCTCGTTCTAGTTCTTCTCACAGTAACTCTTGAATCCATCTATCATCATCATCATCTCTCTGGTCTCTTGTCTCTCTCTCTCTCTCTCTCTCTCTGCCTAAAGTCTTTGTAATCTTCTCTTGGAGATAAAAATGTACATTGTTTTCATCAAAAGAAAAATAAGCTCCTGGTCGTTGATTATGTTGAATACAATTATTTTTACGGCAAACAAATTTTCATTAATTTAAAATGTGATTACAAAGATATTAAACAACTACTAGAAAACAAAGTGTTGTATACACTATACAACATATATATGAATACATTGTGATTTGAAATGGTCACTGTTTCTTTTACAGTTTTTTTTTTTTTTGAAACTCCTTTTACAGTTCGGTTTCTTTTACAGTTCTTTTTTTTTTTTTTTTTCGACCAGAAAAAAAAAACAAAACAAAACATAAAAACATACGTCAATCTTGCTGATGAGTGTCTGATAGACCAGTGGACAACTTCATTTGTCCTTTCATCAGATGTTGAATAACCTGAAGTGTTGAAAGTCTCAGTAACTTGTTTAGCCCAGCTTGGTTTCCGGGTCAGGATCCGACACCGAGTTCCCCCTCCGGTGCTTTTTGCCGGGTACTCTGAGAAAGCTTTCAAACTCTATGCTCTTTACAACTTTACCCCTGAGAACCAAAACTCCAATTGAAGAAGGGTTTCTGCTCCAGCGGGTCCTCGAACATAGCGGCGAAATCAGACTGATACGGAAACTGAGGGACAAAAGCGTCATTTTGCAGCAAGGAACCAAACATGGACGCATCAAACGCGTCCTCAAGATCAACCCATTTCGACTCGCTCTGAACCTCGGAGGAACACGTGACGTCCGGTGAAATCACGTGACTCGAGCATTTCGAATCCGACGTCGTAGTAGTATTAGTAATCACCATCATCACCCTCTCTTTCTCATCCGCCGGATAATACTTCTCCACCGTTCCTTTCTTATTGTAAATCCGACATAACACCCAATCATCAAGCTGCAAAAATTTTCCCGACAAAAACCATTAATCATATGGATTCAGACAAGATCCAAAGACAGTTAATAAAGCGTGATGTCACGGCCCATTAAGAGCCCAAGGCCCATTTACGTACTCTTAAGTTGTTCATCCTGTTCGAAGAAGCAGACCGGTCAACATTAGCGAGGCGATACTCGTGCATAATCCAATTCGTCTTCACTCCTCTCGGAGCTTTCCCTGCGTAGAAGACAAGCGCTTTCTTAATCCCCAACGTCTTCGGTTTACCGATCGGTTTATCAGCTCCAGTCGCTTTCCAATAACCGGTTCCAGCTGCCCGGTTTGGACGCGAACCGTTTGGGTATTTCCGGTCTCGGTGTGAGAAGAAGTACCATTCTTTCTCTCCGTACAAAGCCATGTCTGAAAACAAAATTAAAAAAAAAAATAGAATTTTTAATTTAAAAATTAAAATCAATAAAACTTGTACAGATCGTGTAATAATAACCTGGAAGCTCCCACGGATTGAACTTGTACAGATCAATCTCCGCGATCACCGGAACGGTGATCGGCTCCGACGCGCATCTCCGGCAGAGATAGAACTTCACTAGCTCTTCGTCCGTCGGGTGAAATCGGAATCCCGCCGGTAAATTTAGCTCCGCCTTCATTTTGTTGGTTTTTAATCGGCGATTGTAATCGAGGAGAAGAGAGTGAGTCCGTGGAGGTTTTATAGAGGAAGAGGTTCGTGAACCGCACATGGGTGGTTTGGTTTCGCGACACGTGTGTCGGGACCAACCGCTTTCTCTTCAACGTTGACCGCGCGGACACACGTGTCGTGGAATAATTGGGGTAATCGAGTGTGATGTCATTGCTTCCGTCATCCGCACGAACCTTTATCTGCTGCTTCTCGGTGTATGCTTGTGCACGTTGTTCTCTGGTCAATGTATATATTTGTGGCTTGTGAGTGGAGGTGGAAGAGTGTTACGGTGCGCTTCACCGCACCGGAGTAGTGATATGTTATCTCATCGCGTATGTCATTGGGGTGACGTCATCTTAGTCGCACGCCGGCTTATTTACGCAAGTCGTAAAGCTGAATTGCGATAATCGACAGTTTCTTCTTCCTGACTTAACATTTCCACATTAAACCACACTTTATATAAACACATGTTTCTTTAATTTATAGTTGACGAATGTTGTTTATTACTTTTTTAACTAATTTTGTGTTACAATGGATAATGAATTCTAATAGGCTTTTAGGCAGAGTAACAATATTAAATCAATGCATGAATAACATTTGTTCATTAAAATCAAGTATGATAAGAAAATAATCAGCATAACTTGCCAAAAAGTTAGTCTGTATTCAGCATTCTTAAGCTGATAAATGTTTCTTGAACTTTGTAAAATGGATTCGTAAAAGATATTTATAAACTAACATTAATATTTTTTTAGTTACAAAAAAAAACTAACATAAATATTTTTTTATTAATACATAGCTATAGCAGCCAGATGTACAAGCCCAATTTAAGGGCTTTGAAAAAAACTTGAGACCCATTTTAAAGCCACGTTTATCTTAACGTGAAGGCTGCTGTATTGGGCAAGTCCTGTCTTTCAAGTTCCAATTTCTCTGTCGTGCACGCTAGAACCTGAATCACTTTTCCAGAATCATTATCTGGCCGCTTCAACTTTTCCAGAAATTCCGCCTATTGACAAACTTACCCTTCATTTACTAGTTAATACTGCTAATCACTTGTTCTTTTCTTTGGCTCACATTCGCACCGATGACCTTAAGTCAAATCCAAAAATGTTGTCGAGATAATTTATCTCCTAGGCAATGAGCACAAATCAACAATGGTATGATCTTTATGTTAAAAGTTTATACATTGTTCATTTAATTTTAGTTTTACGTTCTAAATTATAAAATCCCCAAATAGCTAGTCTTATACTTGGTGATTTTATATTCTAAATTATATAGTCATTATCTTAGATTTATATATATGTAAACTATGATTTGTGTATATCTAGATAACAGCACATTATATACGAAGTTATCCTAGATACTCAATATCTTCCAGATAATAAAATACCTGTCGAGACTCGACAGAGTACTTATCCTAATAGTTGATACTGACTACTTTGGTTGATACGTTACCATCCTTGGCAAAAGAAAAAAGACCATACTAAAAATGAATGGAATTCTTATCAGAAGGGCATTTTAGTCAATCTGTAGCTGTTTTAGACTTATGTAATGCGTTAATACGTACGCCCACATGTTTGATGCGTGTGTATATATATAAACACACATGTTCGAACAGTAATCAGTAATAGAAATTAAACATCAAAGAGACAAAGAGGAAGAAAAGAAAGAAGATGATGTCCGGTCGGGTCGCATCGTGTTGGATTCTTGTGGCGATGGTTGTTGTTCTCTCCACAGCTCCCGCCGGCGGTGATACGGCGGAGAAGGGAGTAACGTATGACGGACGGTCTTTGATTATCGATGGACAGAGGAAACTTCTCTTCTCCGGTTCCATTCATTATCCTCGCAGCACACCCGAGGTAAATATTCTTCACTTTATATGTATAATATAGTATAAGATATTCTGCATATAATCAAATCAAACATCGTAATGTGATAATGTGGTCATTAGCTCAACCCTAACTATTGTGTCAGAGGTCCTTAGTTTAAATGACTGTTTGGACAAAATTGATATTGCATGCTATGGTTTTAGGTTTAAGAGAATTACGGCTTCCGCCAGAACCTCTTGGTAATTAAAAAAAAGTGATAATGTGTATATGTCTCTCACATTTTGGCAAGTGTAAACAATAATGGTAGGTTGTAAAAATATGGTTGGACCAGAACTTGTGTCATACTGATGTAATATGACAAAACTCTGATATATATGACAAAATAAATCCAGTGTATTAATTTTGGATATTACAAATTAGATGCGAGGTTGCTTGAAAAATGAATTTTGGAATATATCAAATGATACTTAATGTAACTGAACTATTTTATAAATAATTAATTATAGTTGCTGAAGGTGTTTTCGCTTTTTATGTACCGTCTTTCGTGAGAAACTCTTTTTTACTTAAAACATTTTTTAGGAAATTAAGATGTATTTAGTTTTTGGTAATTTTGTTTGATGATTGAAAATGTAACTAACATCTAGTGGAAACCGATTTTAAGCACGACATCAGTAGGTAGGAATAACACTAATCAGAAGTTTATGCCGTGTACGTGATAATTAGTTTTGATATTATTAAATAATACATTAAAATCGAAATAGACATGCATTACGTAGTGAAGCGAAATTGATCTGTCAAGTATTATTTGTAAATTATTTTATTGTATGGTTCACAAGGTTTATCTATTAAGCTTCACTATCAAGATTAAGACAGAGATTTCCATCTAATACGACATCTTTGACTCTTTGACTTTACTGAAAATGAAAGTCACGGGTCTTAAAACGACATAGTTTTTGTTCTTTTTATAGGCTCCACTGATATGTTGTCATTGTCTACTTCTTTGACTTTTTTTGTACTTCTAAAAATTATCATATATACTAAAATAATCGATTAGAAGTTGTGAATTAATTCATTTATAAATCCTAAACTAATTAGCGTATATTCGTTCTCAGTGCTTCCTTAATGTTCTTCTCATGGTTGATAAGTAAAAATAAAATTGATTGAATAAATGAATAAACTAATCATATCAAGTAAAAGGTCAAAATGTGTGAAACAATAATACATAACAATAGTTTTTTGTTGTTGGCCTACATAAACAATCGTTTACTAAGTGACATGTGATGATCATTGTTTCTTAGCCTTATTATCATTAGGTCTTTGACAACTTTAACACAATCACGTGAACAAATCTTCTTATGTCATTAAAATCTCTAATCAATGGGGATCCAAAGACAACCAGTCTTATTCTTGCTGCGAAATGCGTTAACGTTTCAATTATTTGAATGATTTTACTGTATCATTAACTTTAAAATAATTTATTTAATAAATATATGATTGTGTTTGTTTATGCAGATGTGGCCCTCTCTGATAAAGAAGACAAAGGAAGGAGGCATCGATGTGATCCAAACGTACGTTTTTTGGAACCTCCATGAGCCCAAGCTCGGACAGGTTGGTCCATTTACTAATTTATCTCTGTGAAATTTATAATTTGTTACTTTTTATATAACAGAATAACATTTAGTTTTTTTTCTGCTAAAATAATTTAAGATATAGTTTTTTTTTACTAAACTTTAAGATATAGTTTCTTGAATAAAATGAACATTTGCAGTATGATTTTAGTGGAAGAAACGATTTGGTGAAGTTTATTAAAGAAATTAGATCACAAGGTCTCTATGTCTGCCTACGTATTGGACCCTTCGTCGAAGCTGAATGGAATTATGGGTATACTAATTATAAACTCAAAATAATTTCTTATTTAACATTGAAAATTTGGTTTAATAATTTTGACAACCGCTTTGGTTAACCAGAGGATTGCCATTTTGGTTACGGGATGTACCCGGTATGGTATACCGAACCGATAACGAGCCATTCAAGTTCCACATGCAAAGATTCACCAGTAAGATCGTAAATTTGATGAAATCGGAGGGCTTATATGCGTCTCAAGGAGGTCCAATCATTCTTTCTCAGGTAAATGAACTTCACTATTTATTGTTCATCTGAAACCAATGTCAAGGAACCAAAGCAAAACCAAAAAAGTAGGATTAACTAACTAAACCGAACCAGTGCTTAACCATAGCAACCCCAATCATGATCATTGACTTTGAAACCAGTGGAATGAGCTGGGGCAACACTTCTCATTTTAGGGTTTAGTTAGTATAGCTGATAGTAGAATAATAACATTAAGTTTTTACGGTTTAGTCGAACCGGACCGGTTAGCTTCTAATTACATGTGAATGTGTTTGTTTGAGTTCATGTGATTTTAATAATATAGATAGAGAACGAGTACGGGAACGTGGAGGCAGCTTTTCATGAGAAAGGAGCATCGTACGTCAAGTGGGCAGCTCAAATGGCGGTAGGGCTTCAGACCGGTGTGCCATGGATCATGTGCAAGCAGCCCGATGCTCCTGATCCAGTGGTTCGTACCGTACCCTACCGGTTACTTATTTAAGATCAATGTTTCTTTCCTCTTAAAGATACGATGATTTAATTTATAGATCAATACTTGCAATGGAATGAGATGCGGCGAGACATTTCCAGGACCAAACTCACCTAATAAACCTAAAATGTGGACTGAAGATTGGACATCTTTGTAAGGGTTTACTTCATTGTCTATTTCGAATTTTCCTTTTCTTGTCCAAGAAGTTAACTATGTTTGATAAAAACAGCTATCAATTTTATGGAGGAACACCTTATATTAGATCTGCTGAGGATATAGCTTTCCATGCAGCTCTTTTCATTGCGAAAAACGGAAGCTACATCAACTACTACATGGTAAATAATATTCGATATTTCTTCTTTAAACATTAGCGGTCTTAAAATTTTGGAGGCCATAAATATTTAGAAATAATTTGTATAAGGAATTTAAAAATAATAATAATTTAGAGGCATATATCTATGTATAATATCTCTTAAAATTTTAAGGATGAAAACAATGTTTCACTGGATTGTGCCTATAGCACGTCCATGTCTATAACTATAAACATTAGGAACTAATCATCAACCATAATTTTATACAGTACCATGGTGGAACAAACTTTGGAAGGACATCATCTTCATATTTCATTACAGGATATTATGATCAAGCTCCTCTTGATGAATACGGTTCGAGCTAAAGCTCTTAAATCCGGTTCTTAGCATCAGTCATTATTTGGAAAGATAACTAATAAACCTGATTCTGATCTTGTTTCGTGTTAAAAGGTCTTTTAAGACAGCCAAAGTACGGTCACTTGAAGGAGCTTCACGCTGCTATAAAATCCTCAGCAAATCCTTTGCTTCAAGGGAAGCAAACGATTCTCTCCTTGGGACCAATGCAACAAGCTTATGTCTTTGAAGATGAGAACAGTGGATGCGTTGCGTTTCTGGTGAACAACGACGCGAGAAAAGCCATTCAAATACAGTTCAGAAACAATGCGTATAGCTTGCTTCCCAAGTCAATTGGTATTCTTCAGAATTGCAAAAACCTAATCTATGAAACAGCAAAGGTGAATGTGGCGAAGAACATGAGAGTTACAACGCCGGTTCAGGTGTTCAATGTTCCAGACAAATGGGAAGTGTTTAGAGAATCAATCCCAACATTCTCAGACACACCTTTGAAGACTAAAGCTTTGTTGGAACATACCAACTTGACAAAGGACAAGAGTGATTATCTTTGGTACACTTTAAGGTAATATATTAGACATGTTTCTCGTCACATTTCTAATGTTTATTTATTTTTATTTTTTTTGCTAATGTTTATTTCTCACTTCTAAAACACTTTTGGCTCGTTGAATTTAAGGTTTGAGTCGAGTTCACCTTGCGCGAACCCGTCTCTCTACATTGAGTCATTAGGACATGTGGTTCACGTGTTCGTCAATCATGCACTAGCAGGTACACAATTATAAGAGATTATTTTAGAAAAATCGTTTTGTTTATGACCGATTTGCCGCATTTTTAGAACATTACTATTTTGGTTACGAATGTGTTCAATTTTCAAATATAGTGGAAGTGTGTTCTTGCAGGTTCTGGGCATGGAAGCAGAAACATCACGGTGGTTAAACTCCAAGTTCCAGTTAGCTTAATCAACGGACAAAACAACATTTCAATCCTTAGCGGCATGGTCGGTTTACCGGTACGGTATTTGATTAAACCAAACCCCGGTTTAATAGTTTCTTGTATTACACAGATTAGAACCATGACACGTTTTTTCTCATCCTATGAATAAAAGGACTCTGGGGCTTACATGGAGAGGAAATCTTATGGACTAACCAAAGCTCAAATTAGCTGTGGTGGGACAAATGCCATTGATTTGAGTGGATCTCAATGGGGTTACTTGGTAATATGAAAACGTCTGAGGTCATGAATTTGTTGTGTTGATAAATAAGTAAAATAACCTAACATGTATGTCTTGTGAAGGTGGGTTTGGTAGGGGACAAAGTTAAGTTACATCAATGGGCGAATCTAAAGAGCGTGAAGCGGAGTACCAATGACGCTGGACTCATTAAGAATTGCCCTCTTGCTTGGTACAAGGTATGCCTCTATTATTAATATACTAGATTAAGACCCGCACCTTGCGCGGGATAAAAATTATATATATAAATTATTTTATGTATTATATGTTTTTACATATTATGAAATAATAAATATATATTAAATAATTAAAAGTCAGTAACTATTACATATATAATAAAATTGGTGCGAACGTATAAATCAATTTTATTAATACAAACAATTTTTTTAAAAAATTTGATAGGATATGTAATTAAATTTAAATGATATTAACATACATAGTATATTTTTAATATTAATGTCTATTTTTTTTAATGGTGTTTTCTACTCATATGTTTTTTTTATCATGTGTATCTTTAATAGCAAAAACTTTAAATTACTGATAACAAAATTTTCATTGTGGGACTAATAATTTTAGTAATTGATAATTTAAAAAAATTTATCAATGTTAGTTCAAAACTTTTATCAAAAAAATTATTCAAAGTAAATTTTGAAACTAAAATATTTATTTATTCAATATGGTTTATAGTTTAATTTAGAATGATATATATATACATATATATTTTAAATCTTAATGATTAATTAAATTAGACTTTTACTTATATGATTTTGTAATCATTTGTATTTTGTCATA
>NC_027749.1:51801479-51809218 GCF_000695525.1 Brassica oleracea var. oleracea
TTTTTTATTCAAAATCATTAATTGTCATATATACTTTACCCACATTAGGCAATTCCGTAATCTTTATTTAAGGAAATAATAATTGACATTAATAATGAATTTATGGTTAGTTTAATAAAAAGTTTATTATATAATTAGATGGACCAACCTATTTCTCTAGTAATTCTAAGAATCATCCTAGTGATGACATGTGGCTACAAAAAGAAGTTGTAATGTTTCACAAATAATATATAGGGGATTTGATTTTTGGTAAATAAAATTAAAATCTCATATTGATAAATCAATACGTGTATGGGTTATACAACAATGTGTATATTACTTTCTACATTTTGATCTAGCCTCATTTGCACTTTCATTTATATGCAGACGATGTTTGACGAGCCGAACGGAGATGGGCCGGTGGGGCTTAACATGGGGAGTATGGGTAAAGGAGAAGTGTGGGTGAATGGTGAAAGCATTGGTCGTTATTGGGTTTCCTTTCTCACACCTGCTGGTCATCCTTCTCAATCTATGTAAGTGACACACATGTCCATTAACTACGCATTATGAACTAAGACAACATTTTACTTGGGGGTATAATTTGAATTTGATTGATGCAGATATCATATTCCAAGGGCGTTTCTGAAACCATCTGGAAATCTATTGGTGGTTTTTGAAGAGGAAGGTGGTGATCCTCTTGGGATCTCTTTGAATACTATATCGGTTATTGGTTCTAACAAAGCTCAATCTCAACTTTCATGAAGATTGTTTGTGGGTCTGAATTTTTCTATATTTTTGTGTTAATTAGAGTGATTAATAAATTTTATTGGATGATTCAATATATACGTCTTGTTGATATGAAATTTTAACACACCTTAGTATTGTATACAAAGATTTCGAATCCGAAAATAAATTATTGTTATATATTTATATATATAAACCTAGTATTATTAGTGAATCTAGTCTGAGCATAAGAACTGAAATGCGAACTTAAAAATTTCGATCTGAATCCGAATAGATTTGGCATGGAATTTTGAACTGAATTGAACCAAAATTTTGGTTAGTTCGATTGGAAGTTCAGTTCGATTTGGTTCATCAAAAAAATTATACCTTAAACAATACAAAAAAAAACCGAACCAAACTAAAGAACATCTTAACTCATGATTTGATTTTTGTTTATGGTTTTATATCTCTTAGTTAAAAAACGGTTCTTACCTTTTCATAATTAAGCCGAAGCTAAAAACCCAGTTAAAAAACTAGGGTTAATCATGGTCTATTAAAAATTGCACGTTTCTGTGCGAACTCGTGTCCCTTCACCCCTCAAAACTCACTCCTCTACCAATTAAGTCAGCTAAATCTACGGTAGTTTTAGGGCAAATATATTATTTATACTGAAAGTTTTTAATACACGTCGTCTAAAAACTTAACAACACAGTAACATACATTTTTAATTTAACGGAAATAATAGGTTTTCGCTTAAAAAATATAGACTAGATATGAAATTTGAATTTTATATAAGGTACCGCCATATACTCCGTGTATAGATTGAACATATATATATTTGGTGGGATATGAGTCATATGACGGTAGACCATAATCATAATTTCCATATTTGCTCAAAATATCTACTTGTAAACAATCTTATCTTTCATCTCTGCTAAATTATTATTAGATCACTTTACTTTTCACCTAACTAATCCATGAACATTCTAGCATTACGTATCAGACTTTCAGTAGTTAGAAGATTAGAAATAATAATAAAGATGTGATAAGTAACGAACGCGGTTTTGAAGTCATGATTAATAAAAGTTATTTGCACAAGTCAGTTTCAAAAATAATAATAAGAGATCACTCAGATTCTGTAGGCTTGATTTGATTTTCTCTTTTTTTTCAGACAACTTTGACGTAATTTGTATTGTTTACAGTATTAGAGATTTGAGTGTGTAAAGTTTACCCTTATATATAGAGTGATTTATAAACCATTTTTCAGAATTTAAATGTAATGAATATAATAAGTTAATTAATAAAAAGAATCTTGGAATTCAAAAGGAGTTTTTGAAAGTGTTCAAAGATACTATGCTAGATAATAGCACTTGCATAGTTGCATGGAAAATTCGATTCTCTTCCGATCATACATTTTCGCTTTAGTTAGTTTGTTTAAACCAATAATAGTTTTTGGCCTGAAATCTAAAAATTTGACAATTAACCTTTTGGAACTTGAGTTCATAGAACTAGCAAACGGAAATATTATTGGTTACAAATATATAAAATTTTACCGAAATCAAAACATTTAATTCATGCGGTCATGCCAAATAGTATATGTTTACAATAGATAAAAGAACTCACCGAAATCAAAACGGGATCAAACTTAGCTATAGTACAAAGTTTTTTTTTTTTTTTGCTATAGTACAAAGTTTAGTTTCACCTTAAGGACTATTCTTCGAAAATTGCATAATTTAGTTATGAACCCTATCAATTAGACAATTACTACTATATTCGATACAAAACTAGTATATAAATATCCAATAATTTTAATATAGCCTAGGGCTCGGAAGCATTTGAAGTAAGAATGAGTTACTAGTTCTTATTAATAAAATATGAGTTACTAGATCAAACCCAAAGGTATGGAGCGTAACACTATAGCATTCGATTCTCTCTTTTTACATATCTGACTTTCACTAAAGTATGGAGGAAACAATATAATTCTTAAAAATCTCCAAGTTGAAATATTTATATACACATTCTGTACATCCAGACGAAAAGGGTAAATATTATTCGCTTATGATTCCTAGCTAGCTATATAAGAGCATCATTAACCCTATCAACCCATTAAGGGTGTTTAATTTTTGTTTTTATTAAATTTTTTTCCGATTAAAAAAAAAAATTAAAAAGAGGATCAATCGCGGACCGCTACGTGTCAATGGGATCCGTAAACAGAACAAACAGCGACGCTTAAACAAGCAGTGCTTCTTAGATTTTTCCTGGGACCCATTCATTTGTTTAATATTTTTTTTAAGCACTCCTCCTAACCTCCCTTGGTTAATGATGCTTTAAAACCATGATTACGCGGTAGTTAATGGGGTTTCTTAAAACAAATTAGTGCGTAGGACCTAGCAAATTTTTTAAAACCGGTGGCATAAACAACAAAATAAAGATCGATTGTGAAAGGTTTTTTGCACGCGGACCCCACCGATACGTGGCGGTCCGTAATTGGTTTTTAAATTATTATTTTTTTCAGACAAAAATAAATAAAAAATAAAAATTTGCCTAAAAAACGGTGAACTGGGTTAATTATGCTCTAATAGTCTTTAGTTGAATACATATCAACTCGAAGACAATAATAACTAGCGATGTACAAAATATTTAGGATCAGAAACCGATCGACCTATTATAAGTTTAGGATTTCCCATATAATGAATAGACTGAAGTATTCGAAGTTTCAATCCAGTTTGCGAATCAAGAATCATTAATGTTTTGATCTATTTAGCCGTGGCATGAACTTTGCAATAATGGATGAGAAAAGAATGAAAGAACTTGAAAAGAAAGAGTACACGTTATTATACCATGATATATAGGAGAATAAAACTATATATAAATACTTTCGGAAAGTTTTTTATCCATATTGTCCGACACATGCAATGTTTTTGAAACATGTATAATGTATGTCGAAGATAATTTATGGGTAGTTTTTGTCAGTTTCCGTGTTCCATTTTCCACATCTGGAGTACTGCAAATTCATTTACCTTAAAAGTTATAGCATCGTGAGATTCATGTACATCAGTACATGTACATACTCGCTTATAAGAATACTCGAGTACTCATATACTCAAAATATATCTATTTTATTGAGTCATAATTTCATTCAAAGAATCAAAAACTTGATATGTATTATCGAATATGTTTTGTTTTTAAAATGTATGTTATATATATATATAGATATGCTGGATACCTAATAGTGATACGCATATTATATAGAGATTTGTACAAATGTGTAAGGCTCATGTGGCCAAATTTCATATATCTTACCTGTAAATAACAGTTATTGTTTTTATAAGAAAATAAGATTCTCTTCTCCACTTATGATGGCTTATATAAGATGACCAGACCCAAAACAAACAACATGCAGCAGCAGTATTGCTCTCACCACACATTGCCTTTTGCATTTATTTCCTTGTCCATTTTTATTTAGTTTCTTCGAATTTAGTTTTGTGCATATATAGCTTTTGTCTACAGCTTATTCTCTTAAGGCTCAATAAGAAAAGGTAAAGTACTCTCTCTCTCTAGAATATATATTTTACCGCCAAAATCGTTAATTATAAGTTATAACAGTATTGTGAACTAATAGTAATTCCTCACAACTTTGATGTCTTACTAAACCCTAGATGGATGTTTCTCGGCCAGCTTTCAAATGTTTTGATGATGATGGAAGGCTTAAGAGATCAGGTATAGTTAACTTAAACTTCAAGTTTAGAAATCATCAAGAGTCCGACGAGAGGTGTTCATATTTTTTTTTGTTTTCAGGGACGGTTTGGACCGCAAGTGCGCATATTATAACTGCTGTGATAGGATCTGGTGTTCTATCTCTAGCATGGGCCATAGGCCAACTCGGTTGGATCGCTGGACCTGCAGTGATGTTCTTGTTCTCTTTCGTCACTTACTTCTCTTCCACTCTTCTCAGTGACTGCTACAGAACTGGTGATCCTGTTTCCGGAAAGAGAAACTACACTTACATGGATGCTGTCCAATCAATCCTCGGTACTGTTAATTAAACTTATATTAGTTTTACTTAATATGTTTTGTGATGCTTTACACTGTCTGGTTCTGTGTTCTGACAGGTGGGTTTAGGTTCAAGATTTGTGGTCTGATTCAGTTCTTGAATCTTTTTGGAATCACAGTCGGTTACACAATTGCAGCATCTATAAGCATGATGTGAGTCTCACTTTCTCAACAAGAAATTTCCTTAGCTACTAAATAATGAGACAAACCCCCTTTTAATTTGGTTTAAGCTTTCAGGGCAATTAAGAGATCGAACTGCTTCCACGAGAGCGGAGGGAAGAACCCATGTCACATGTCAAGCAACCCCTACATGATCATGTTTGGTGTCACAGAGATCTTGCTCTCTCAGATCAAAGACTTTGACCAGATTTGGTGGCTCTCCATAGTTGCTGCCATCATGTCCTTCACATATTCTGCAATAGGTTTAGCTCTCGGAATCATTCAGGTCGCAGGTACATAAAAGAATATTTAACATAAAAATGTCATTTTAATACTTTTCACACAAATTAAAAAAATTATTAATATTTTTTTTTATCTTTCACAAATGTATTAGTAGCAGTTTCTCTTTTTACTTAATACATTAAAATAGTGAGGTTAAAATGAAATTGTATTTAAAATTTTATATTAAAAATGTAAAACACTGTTTGTAATACTTTACTTTTAAACAGCCACTTTTTGTGAAATGGAAAGAGTAATTTTAAAATAATCTTAGACAAATAAAATAGACTGTTCTCGACTAACTATTATGGGTTTCAGCAAATGGAGTATTTAAAGGAAGTCTCACTGGCATAAGCATAGGAACAGTGACTCAAACCCAAAAGATATGGAGAACCTTCCAAGCACTTGGAGATATTGCCTTTGCTTATTCATACTCCGTTGTCCTAATCGAGATTCAAGACACTGTAAGATCTCCACCAGCAGAATCAAAAACGATGAAGCAAGCCACAAGAATAAGCATAGCCGTTACGACGACGTTTTACATGCTATGTGGTTGCATGGGCTACGCTGCTTTTGGAGACGCAGCACCTGGAAACCTCTTAACCGGTTTTGGTTTCTACAACCCGTTTTGGCTCCTCGACGTGGCCAACATCGCCATTGTTATCCACCTTGTAGGAGCTTACCAAGTTTTTGCTCAGCCCATCTTCGCGTTTGTGGATAAACAAGCCGCGGCTAGGTTTCCTGATAGTGACTTGGTCTCCAAGGAATTTGAAATCAGGATCCCTGGAGTTAGGGCACCGTATAAAGTCAACGTTTTCAGAGCAGTGTTCCGGTCTTGTTTTGTGGTTTTGACCACCGTGATCTCGATGCTCATGCCGTTCTTTAACGACGTCGTGGGGATCTTGGGAGCGTTAGGGTTTTGGCCTTTGACGGTTTATTTTCCGGTGGAGATGTATATTAAACAGAGGAAAGTTGAGAAGTGGAGTATGAAGTGGGTTTGTTTGAAAATGTTGAGCGGTGGATGTTTAGTGATTACGGTGGTTGCCGGAGTTGGCTCGGTGGCTGGTGTAATGCTTGACCTTAAGGTTTACAAGCCGTTCAAGACTACTTACTAAACAAAACCCTGATGATGAGGAAGAAAAGAAACAAACAATAGACAATGGCTAAAATTCATATATTTCATTTGGTGAAATGTGAATAATGTATAAGCTTCTTCGTTTTCGTGTAATTCTATCTTGCGTTATTCATATTTTATCATATGTTGTGAATTTATAATCGATGTGTTGTTTACTAAAAGTTTGTTAGTTTAAATTGTTGTTAGTGAGACTTTATAAATAACAGAGCTTTATCTATCAAATGAATGATAGAAATTTTAAACTTGTTTTAAAAAATATATATATATTAAACTTGAACAAGATACATATAAATAGACATCATAATTATTATTCATATGCCGGTGATATTTTAGAGGTAAAACGTTCATTTTTAAATAAATTTCCAAATAACGGGGGAATGGAAACTCGCGGAGGAGACACGAAGAATCTTTCAGAAAGTTTACAAGATGTGACATGGAACTAACAAAAGAAGGTAGTAACATGGCATCGAATCTAAGTGACATGTCAATTTCGAATAACTGAGAAAGTAACCCGACACATAAAGAGAAACACTTAAAAGAGCAATTTGGTGGTTTAGCTTTGAAGAGAATCACACCCAAATAGAAAATGTTCAACGATCCATTATTGAATATTATATAGCCAAGTAGGTTTAACGGATATAATTGTACTTTCAGTGGTCATCAAAGGCAACAACCATAGAGAGTCAATAAAATTTAATATTCCAGAAGAATCGATGAATTTCCTACATTTTCATATTAGTTTTCCAAATATTCCAAAAATCAATGGAACACTATCATCTGCTAGATAATGTTTTAATATACTGTGATAAAAAGGATCTGTCGGACAAAAAAAAACATACTATAAAAAGTTATCTTGTTGAGAAATATGAACATATAAGATTTGGCTTATCCATCTTGAATTATGTAGTTTTATTTACTAAAAAACAAGACATTGTTATGGCGAAAGAGCCCAAGAGGAGGAAATAAGCATTAAGAAGTTACAACGGACAAACTAACAGCAACAAAAAAAAAAAGAAGCAAACCTCAAACTAGACATAGTACATTGATAAACCTTCGAGACCAAACACGCCAAAAAGAACAATTAAAAGAAAATTTCTCTCAGCTCAAAGTCGAACACGCTTGGCATCAGTTTGTGGGTGATATCTTGTGAATTTACATGTTTTTAACTTCTTATTCTTGCATGGTTTGGTCATTTAGAGCATCATTTAGGCACATTTAGGTTGCATATCATTGCATTTGTACATATCAGGTGTTGGAGAGCACCATGGATGAGTTAGAGGACCATTGGTGGGATTTTGAGTGCAATTGGAGTCCAAAAGAAATGTTAAAAGTGATCATTGGGCGAGCACCTTACCGGAGCGACCAGCTGGGAGCGACACCTTGACGTCGCTCTGATCTCCCTATCAGAGCG
>NC_027749.1:51811771-51822856 GCF_000695525.1 Brassica oleracea var. oleracea
CATCTTGTAGGTGTTGGATGAATTGTTTGGAGTTTTGGAGGTGATTAGAGCACAAAAGGAGCTTTCGAGGAGTCTTGAACCGAACGTGTGAAAGACAAGCATGGATGAAGGTCTTAAAGATATCTTTTGAAACTTGTCTTTTGGGAAGACATGGTAAATTGAGTTAGCTTTACAATGGAGGTGGTTTCAAGTCGTTTGGAGCTGTATTGAGGGATTTATGATCAAAATACTACACACATATCAGTATGACATTCCTAGCGGCCACCCTAGCAACATCAACAATAGCCTTCGAATTTTAAGCCTTTAGACTCATTTTTATTCACTTAAAACCTATAAAACTCATTACTATTCATTATTCTTCTTATTTTTGGTATTCTAAAGGTGTGTGCAACATGGAGAAAGTGGAGAAAACTTTAATGAGTGAGTTTTATCTCTTTAAAGCTTGCAACATGGGGGATGGGTTGTCTATCATGAGTTTGGTGGCTCTTTTGGCCTAACTTTCTCTACCTTTTCTGAAGAGGCAAGACTACTTTGGCCATATGAAGGGGCAAAAGGTGTTCTATAATGGAAGAAAGTGGAGATTAACTTTTATGAGTGTGTTTTATGCTTTATGCTTTCACATGATGGATGTGTTGTCATCCTCCTTTACTTAGGCTATAAAAGAGACTGCAAGGGGAAGGAGGAAGACACACAATACACAGAGTACAATACAACAAAGAGTAGAGAGTGAAAGTTTTATAGTTTCATATTTTGTATTTTGAGAGTTTGAGAGAAAACATTTGTTCTTGAGCTGTTCTTCATTGTTCATCATCTATTCTTGAGTTTTAATTTGGTTTTGCTTGTTTAATCCTTGTTTATCTTTATTCTCTGTTGTATTTACTTGAATATGCTTCAATCTATTATGAGATTAAGTGTTTTCATGGAGATTAGTGAGTAGTTTCCTTAAGAATTCATGGGTTAGGGAGATTAGAGTAACTTAGTGAAGATCTATGGTGTTATTGTATTAGATCCTTGTATGAACTTGCTTGTTGAGTATTTTTAATGCTTGTTTAGTCTTGATCACTCTAAACCTGATTTCTAAACACTTCTCATCAGACATGATTAGATGAAGTGTTTGAATCAACTCAACTAAGCTCTAGTGAGATTAGCCAAGGACACTTGATGTTAAAATTGCTAGATAGTTATTGAACTTGAACTTAAAGATTGCTTGATTGAATTAAGCCAAAGACATTTGATGTTTAATGATTTCTAAGCAAATGGACATTTACCTAGACATAGGACTTGTCTAAAATTGTGTTTAGACTTAAGAGATTACTTTGATTGAAAGCTTGTCACCTAGATTGGATCTTAGTTACTTGAAATCAATTCCCTTAGCCCATGGATTCACTTGTTTATATTTCTAGGATATTAGTTTGTTACAAATCATCTATCTTCTTGTTTGCTTAGATTAGGAAGGTTTGTGTATTCTTGGTGTTATAAGTCTCTAGTTCTCTGTGGATTCGATCCTAAAATGCTACAATGACATACCATTCGATTATGGTATTGTTGGCACATTAGGTTAATTGGTGTGCGCTTAAACGCGTAATCAGTGGGACACTGATATCACCTCCATTGCCTTTGCTTGTACTATCAGTTTGTCCCTGCCAAACAAAACCAATATCAACACTTATATGCTTCATCATTGATCTTTAAAGCAAATGTATACACCTAAAGTTCATGAGCATTGATGATAATCGTTAAAACATCTATAAGCCTTTCAATCTTTTACTGATGCTAACATTTTCAGCAGGTGCAGCAGAACGACACTTGTGCCATCTGGACAGAGATTCTTAGGAAGTAAGAAGGAAAGAAGCTTACAGTTTCACCAGGAACAACCGCATATCTCTCTGAAGGTGACACCCAACTTTTCCCTGCAACAACGCAATCGAGAAATTGAAATATATAAGACTCTAAGAATACTTAAAAAGTGTAAGTTTTTTTTCTGTCCTTTTTTACCTGAAGATGGATCAAAACTAGAAGATTCTATATGTTGTCCACTTGCTCCATCAACACTCAGTGCCTCTATGATCTTTGGAGAGTTCCTACAAAGACAGAAAACCAAACATCCATTTCACATTGTCAATGATGGGTACTGAATGCAACTGTAAAGCAATGGCTTTGGCCCATCTTCTTATTTGTGTTACACTGAACTAAAATTATCACACTTTCACCTGTCAAGTGATTCTCCAATACCGAGCTGTCCATTTGTACCTCTGCCCCAAGCAAACACATTGTTTCTTTCAGTCACAGCCAAGGTATGTCTCCATCCACATGAGACCTGAACTACTTTCTGTGAAAATATTTGTGTGTATTAGCAAAGAAAAGCAACAAAATTGAGACATGATGAGCTGATTATTATGTAGAGTGTGAAAAAGCTGTCTGCTTAAAATCTTGTTGGGGTCACTAAGTCAAAGCAACATGCCTGATCGTCGGGAAATCGCACTTGCACAGGAGAACACTGATCCACATTATTGCCCACTCCTACTTGTCCAAACTGCATGCTAAAAAGACTGAAAATTAGAAGCGTGTCTAAACTATATGGACTGCATATCTTGCTGACAAGTCTTATCGATTTTTTTTTGTTTTAAGAAGAAAAACTATTCAAGTGCATGCATAAAGAACCTGAATGCAAACTCAAGTGAATGTGCAGATGATAGCTTGTGTTCTATGCATTCCTACGAAATATTGTCCAGATAAAAAGAAAAGGTAAGGCATTCTTGACCTTATTCCAACCCCATCCATATAGTTTCCCATCAGAAGTCAATGCCATTGTATGTCTCCAACCTCCTGAAATCTGAAAAAAAAAAATGATCCAGAAGATGTTGACCCAGAAGAACACAACCAGCAGAGACATAACAATGAGACAGTCTGCTTCATCAGGCAATAACTGTCAGAAACTTTTACTACTTAATTCATGCAGCGAGATTAAGAAAAAACACCCAAATATTAATCCTATTTGATGAATAAATATAAGCAATTTAGGAGGAGGCCTAGGTGAAACCTGAGAGATAACGCTGTTGCCTAGCGCTTCCAGTTTGTGAGGAACAAGGTGATCCTCCAAGTCTCCATGTCCTAGTTGTCCATATTTGCTCCATCAATAAGTATATAATGCTCCAGAGTAAGAAACTGATATTGTGTGACGCCATCCACAAGCAACCATCGACATCTTCTCACCCTACAATTTTAGTTCCCACAAGCAGGAAAGCGAGAATTATCAGAGTCCAATTATAAAAAAAAGTGTCAATTAAAAAGGCAAGAGTGCATGATCTCAATGATCCATGCACTGCTGTTCAGACTAAGGAGAAGATAAAGATAGTGCAGTGTATAATCAAGGGCAAGGCTCACTGAACTATCTTTGATTTATTTCGTGTATACCGAATTTCAAATGCAAGTTTAAACAAATAGCAGGTGTTTCTAGAAAATATAGAACAAGAGTCTGATAGCTTCTTACACTAGCAGAGGTAACTCTTTCAGGAACTAAGCGATCATTCCGGTCACCTAAACCAAAATTTCCATATCTTCCCCATCCCCATCCATAAAGATCACCATCTTCTGTAACCGCAGCAGTGTGTTCTGCACCAGCTGCAACCATTTTGATTCGTACTCCCTGCACTCATAACAATTTTGGAAGCGTTGATGTAACACTGGGGATTAAGTAACGAACCTTATTACATACACTTACAGTCTACGATCAATAAATCTTCTAATTTACTTGGTCAGAGAAATTATCAATAGCCCCTACCTTATATATGTTTTTGCATATAGTATAATAACACAAAGTTATAGCTATTTTTAGACCCACACATGTATTAGTTTCCTATCCTACATACAGTAACTTTTATTATATTTTGAAGGTGTCTCCACCAGATGTGGACCCTAAATTAGTAAAACTCTATTACTAAGAAGAGCAAGTTGTGAAAATGGGTGGACCTAACATTGACTCAATTCTGAATCACATTGTCTTTACTAAGTTGAGAAAGCTACAATGACAAATAGATGTTAACATGATTCCACAAGAAGAATATATAGCTAGCGACACAAACCTCAAAGGCTTGTATCTTCTGAGGCACTAGAGAATCTTCTGTGTTCCCTAGACCAAGTTGACCATTCTGGTTGCGCCCCCAGCTTTATACACATATATCATTAGATATATGTTAGAAAACAAGACAGGAATGTACACATAAAACTACACTTGAATCTACTGACATTATCAAAAATTATGGATGAAAAGCCATATTAACTGTGATTGTTGGTTGCACATAAGGAGAAGAAGAAAAGCTAACAAGAGTAAAATACCTCTGCACCTCTCCTTCCATAGTCACAGCCAAACAATGATTATCCCCACAAGCAATCTGCTTTATCCGAACACCGTGCAATGCTTTTATTGGCAGGGGAGTAAACAAGTCGCTCGAGTTCCCATGGCCTAGTCTCCCAAAATCTCCCCTGCAAAAAACCACATGGAGGAGAGAGCTCATAGGCTTACAATGTGTACTAATGTGTAACTGCTCAAAAAACACAATCTAATCAGCAAAAATTGATATAAAAAATAGCAAAAGAGATAATTGATGAGAAGCAAACCATCCCCAACTATAGACCTCCAAGCGTGACTGTGAATAAGTAACGGTGTGGTCAGCACCACATGTAACGGAAACGATTTGGTGTTCATCTAAGGCGCTTAGCTGCGTCGGAGAAGATCGATCCTCTGCGTCTCCATGACCTAACTGTCCATCCTCTCCTCGGCCCCATGAACAAACAACGTCTCCAGCTACCAAACCAAAATAAAGAAAAGAGCCTATCAACAATTTTATTGTTTATAAAACAAAGTAGTAGTAAGTAACAGAGTTCGTTACGAAGGCAGAGAGAAAGTGAAAGAATCGTTTCTTCGTCGTCTTCTTCTTCTCCTATCATCTCAGATTTTTCCGGCGAGGTATACCCTTCCTGTAACTTCGTTCCACTTCGTTTCGAGATAGAGATAGAGAGAGAAAGAGATACAGATACACATAGAGATATAGAGAGAGAAAGAGATACACATAGCTAGAGATAGAGAGAATGAAAGAGACAAAGATAGAGAAAGAAAGAGATAGCGATGAGCACGCATTTGGATTCTTAAACTTCACCTTTGAGACTATATTTGTATACTGCTATGTATATTCACAGGTTCAAGAATGGACAAAGCTCAACTTATGGATCAGTTTTTCAAGTTACACGAGTCCTTTTATAAATAAAGATTTCAATCAATGGGTTGATTTATGGCCAAGATTTGAGAAGGTATTGATTTTTCATGTTTGTTTGTAGCCAGTACGTGCAGTGATAACAATTCTTTTGATGCAGAACTTTCAAGACTTCGTGAAAATGCATGGGAGTACGTACACCTCTACCTGACTCTGACTTTTGACTTTTTTGAGGGGTTTGAGCCCACTGATACAGAAGGTCGTGAGCATCTTGACATCAACCCTCGAGGGCCTCGATTCAACCTTGATGATTTGGAAATTCCAGAAGAATTAGTAGCAGCGTTTCCAAGCGCTTCACCACCACAACTGCTGCCACCACCTCCTCCTGTTAACAAGGCCCCACCACCACCACTACCACCACCTCATGTTAATGATTCAGCACCACCTGATGGTATATCTCAACGACTTACTGAAGCGCATAGACTAGCTGAACAAGCTTCGGTCATGGTTAACACATTGTCCCTTGACGGTTCCATCAAGCTCAACGCAAATTCAGTTGCACACCTAGAAGACTGTCATGTCAGACCAATATTACAGCAGCAACAGAAGCTTTACAGTTGGCGACCGTTCATCTTTCAGAAGCCCGAAGTGTCAACCAAGATGAGTCATTATGTAGTGTAATATTATTGACTTCACTGGCTATCGTATAGTTGACACATGTAGTGTATTTTCTGGAGTCTTTTTTAGTGACATCATTGGCTATCTGACCAAAAAGAACGTCGCTATGCCAAACAAACAAAAAAATTCAGTCTCATTACAAGAATGCTCTCTTCTCTCTAGCATTTGGACCCGCATGGCTTCATGTGAATCTTCCGATGATTTTTTTTTTTTTGAACACAAACTTACTTTCATTCATACTCAGACTTCTTCAATACAATAACATGAGGGAATTATTCATCCTCTTAGGCAATAAGCATAACCAAACACATATAAATAAGCTAAATAAGATAGGTCTTCACATGGAGATGACAGCGAATTCGAGACGATGCTTGAATGCGTCCGGGGAGCTTTCACGACAAAGTCGAATAGCTTGAGAATAGTCACATAATGTGACGTTGAGGTCCAGACCCCATCTACGAAAATCACCGAAGTAATTTTGCTTGCATCTTCAGGTCCCGTAGAGACCGCTCCGCAAGATGACAAGACGATGAAGGAACTGAAGCAAGCATTCGGGAACAAGCCCGAGAAAACACCCCTTGCCACTAGAAGAGGATATGGTGGTAAAAATGTGGCCTCAGAAGAGGAGGATGATCGAAATAGAGTCTTGTCCGGTGAACCCACCGGTAAATTCTTCCCAAAGAAGAGATATGTCAATATATAACGGGGAGAGATCCCACTGAAAATCTCTGAAAAGCTAAACCAATCACCACCCTCTATTAGGAACTGTATATCACGTTTTCTTCTAGATAATTTGGTTTTGATAGGTAGCTTCTTGAGCTGACTTGGTCAATTTTACACATGGGCCATGCCCAAGCATAAGGAAGCATCAGCTCACCAAGCCTTGTCAGTACGGACCAAGAGGCAGTCCGTTCATCGGCGCCGAAAGAGTGGTCGCCGGAAGAGCTATGCCGGAGCAGAATCACTTTAAATGATAGAGAGGCTGAAGCGTTACCGAAAAGATTCGGATCTGAACTTGTGATGTGTTTGGATCTTGTGCCGGTTATATGAGGAGGAGCACCACTCGGTGGCTTGTAGGACTCAAGCCTCCCCGGAGATGGAGAGGTTGAGCTCGTCGATTTAGAACGCAACTTCATAAGCGGTTGAAAGATTTTGACAGAAACGACACCGTCTCTTGTCGGCAGCCAAAGGAGGGTACGACGGGATCTGAACCCGAGGACCAGAGCAAAGCGGCGGTGAGAAAACCCTCTCGACTCATCGCTGGAGGAGGGACCAAACGAAGGAGAAGAATCGCCGGGAGTAGCACAACGAAGAGTCGTCTTTGTCGTAGCGTCAGTCGAAATCTTCTTCCTTCGAGATTCCACCAAAATCGAACAAGTAACAGACAGACAGAGCAGTGAACCATAAAGCAGAGAATGTGTGCGGTGAGCAGCAGTAGCGAAGAGGCCCAGTGCCGGCGGGAAAACGCGTCGCCGGCGCCGGAGAACATAGATCTTGGATGAGTCTCGAACTTCGTGTCTGGGAGGCCGTGAATCTTCGGATGATTAACTGCTTTTATTAAAGTAAAAGTAGTTGATCCTAATCAGTATCCGAAAGCAAGCAAGGGTAAGGATAATGTAGTATTGTCATATATTAGCCACAGCTGTTCTATAGAGGAAAGACCTGTACTAATTGAAGGATTAGACCATAGAACAAGATAGCAAATGATGTCAATATGAAAAAAATGAAACCCTAAACAAGTGAAGCAAGCAATCAAGAGGAGAGTGATCATAACATAACAAAAGTCTTGAGAGATAAAGCCAAAGCATTAACAAGTAGTTACAGTGACAAAAGCAGCATAATATAGCTCACCGATTCTGGAAAAAGAAGATCCATCCATAAGAACATCATTATCGAATCAATATATAGATCTGTGCATGTTTGAATTCAATCAGAACAGTAACAGCTCAAAGCCTCAAAACACGTAAGAGAAATTTGATTCGGTTTTATTTGCGGTTCGTTTCGGTTCAATTAGTTCAACTTCAACTTCTACTTTTTTTTTTTGTCTTTTTGCTCCTCTGTTCGGGTCCAATTTAATTAATTTTTTATCTTTTTGCAGTTCGGTTCGGTTCAATTTCATTTTTTTTGTCTTTTTCGGTTCGTTTCGGTTCGGTTCAATCAGTTCAATTTCAAATTTTTGTTTCATAGATATTAGATATATAAATCAAAACCGTTTCAAAATCGGTTAGACCAAAAATTAGATATTTGAATCCGGCTTTTCTCTTTAACATTTTGATTTTTGTTTGTACATATATTCACTTCTATGATTCTATCTGTAAACATTTTAACCGGCACTTATATATTTGGCTCGTCTAGCTTTGAAATCCTCTATAGTCAATCTTAATTTGTTCTCAAGCTTCTGTGCTTGACTATACAACATGTCTTGGATTTCAGGAGCTAAATTCTATATTGGGAGAGAATTAGCAGAATATGAAAACCTAGAAAATTAGGTATATTTCATGTTTCAAATTAATTAAAACAAACTTTTTTTAAGTCTCATCTTTAATACAGGGATAGAGACTGATGATGATGTCTGTTTTGTTGGAAGCGTGTTGTTAATGAGATGCCTGACGTGCCCACAACTCAAGACATGTGTCTGGTTGGTTATTTCCTTGAGCTACAAGAAACTGTTCAGCAAAACTATTTTATCATTCTTTTAGCACTTTTTCTTTACTGCTCTTAAAGTTTACTGTGCAATCTTGACGTCTCTGCCATTTGTAAAGAACATAGTATTTGCGGGATCCCACTGTGTTCGTCACTATAACTCCTATACTCTTTTGGTTCAATGATCTTAGAAATGAAAATCCAAATCATGACAAGAGTATTACAACACCACTTGTATTATATCATCAAACAATCTACAGAAACCAAATTCGAGACAATTACCAATCAAAGATAACCAACTATTCCCTCTTTATTCTAGTTCGATAGAGGCAACAGTTACCTAGTAGCTAGCAGCTACGGTGGTGGTGCTACTTCGTTATGTAGAGGTAGAAAAAGGTCACGAAGAATTCTATTCTTTATCACTTTCAGAGTCTGTGTTGCTTCATTATTAGCTTCTTTATTAAATAGAGACTTCCACAAGCCGAAAAAGCTAGGCTCTATCACTTCCCTGCTAAACCCATTCGCCTCTGAAACAACCTTCCCACACCTCAACTTCTCCTCTACCTTCTTCAGTTGTTCTTCCATACTAGACATAAAGTTTCGGCCACATGCACATCTTCCTTCTTGTCTGAGAACCGGTACAAGGACATTCAGAGATAAGATCACATCATCAAAATTCTCCCATGTTGGTATAGCAAGTCTCATTTGGACCGACAAGCCACCATTACGATATACTCCATTCTTCGGTTCGATATATTTGAAGTAGACATAATGAATCACACGAAGCACTCTTTCCAGCACGAGACTATTAGGATAAATGTACCTTCCCGCATCTCTCCATAACTTAAAGCAAAACCATAACATACCACGAATGTCATCACATAGCAAAAACATCGCTTGAGCTATATATAATGAAAGCTCAACTCCTAGTCGCACAACCTCGTCTTTGAGCTCCTGCTTTGCAAAATCTCTTTCTAAAATGTAAGGAGAATGTAAAGGCAGTGACTTTATCTCTATATCCCAAGTCTCACCATCAATAGGCTTAAACAATTCCCTAAGCATCCTATTTTTTATCTCTCTTGGTATTTCTTCTTTACCTTCTTCATCAAAGAGAGACTTCCAAAAGGGAAAAATGTTAAGACTTTATTGTCTCCCTGGCAAACCCATTGGCCTCTGAAACATCTTTAGCAGACCTCAATTTACCCTCTAGATTCTTCAGCTCTTGCTTGTATTTTGCAATAGCTGACAATAATAGCCTATCATCATAAGAGCAATCTTTTACTCTGAGAACCAAAACAAGGCGATTCAAAACTATGATACCGCAAACGAAATCATTCCACGTTGTCTTGATAAGATTCCATTGTGCTGACTTTCCTTCACCGTTCTGATATAATACTTCATTTTTCGGTTTGATATCTTTTGAGTAGATGTAATGAATAAGGAGAAACAACCTTTCTACCACAGGATTCCGCTCTGGTAGTACATATTTCCACAACGCCAAGGAGATGAACAACATGGTACGTATATCATCACACAACAGGAGCATCGATTCAGCTACAGAGACAGAGAACTCAACTCCTAATCTTATAACCTCATCTTTCATGTCCTTCTTTCCAGAGGAGCTCCTAGTAAACAAAAATATTAAATATTTGTATGACTGAGCAAGCTAAGTAGGCTCTCAAATGGAACTAAGTAACATCACTGACCCTGAAGCGTATGGATAAAATCTGAACGACGGTGGCTTGCGACGGACAACACCGGAGGTCGATTTTGATTCCATTTAGGGCTTTATCAATGATCAAAACAATATAATAATACACAATTCAGAACTATATAATCAAATACAAATTTTAACAGTTTCCCAACTCTAGAATCATAAAAACGTTCACTAGAAAGGCAACTCACGTCGTCGTGATGTAGACAGCAAAATATCTGGAGAATCGTTTCAAATACTTATTAGGGCTGATTTTTTGTTTTTTGCCGGAACTTAGGGAATGGATATACAAGAAAAGTGTTATAAGATAAACATTGAGATCTCAATGATCATCCACTACTTTACCACTATAATCATCTACTCACTAAGCACCCATTCATTTACCAAAAACAAGAAGAAGAGTTTATAAACAAAGAATCATTACATCTCATCTCTATTCTCCCTCTTCATAGTAAATATTCTCTCTTGCATATTTATCGTATATCTTCTTTCTGCGGGGAAAATATTTCGCCTTTATTTAAATTTTTCGATACTATAAATTATAAGTTATTTCATAACACGTTATCAGCACGATCGTTCTGCAATTCGGTAAAATTTATTGTATCATATATACCCTGCTATAATGGTCGGTATACCGCTTGTACTATTATTTATATTATGTTATAATGGCCGGAATACCGCCTATATTATTTATTAATATTTTAATTAATTTATTGGTCGGCCGAGCCGCCTTATATTCTATTTATTGTTAACTGGACGGCCGAGCCGCCTTTATTTTCTGTTTGTTGTTAACTGGTCGGCTGAGCCACCTTATATTTTGTTTATTGCTAATTGGTCGGC
>NC_027749.1:51825194-51861580 GCF_000695525.1 Brassica oleracea var. oleracea
GTTTTTCCCATTGGGTTTTCCTAGAAAGGTTTTTAACGAGGCAACAAAGACGTTAAGCGAGAGCGGAGAGTGACACCGGTCCCCAAGAGGGAGTGTTATGAAACTTAATTTAATACAAGATGGATGATCAAGGGGGAGTGTTATAAGATAAACATTGAGATGATCATCCACTACTTTACCAACTCAAGCACTATGATCATCTACTCACCAAGCACTATGATCACCCATTCATTTACCAAAAACAAGAAGAAGAGTTTATAAACAAAGAATCATTACATCTCATCTCTATTCTCCCTCTTCATAGTAAATATTCTCTCTTGCATATTTATCGTATATCTTCTTTCTGCAGGGAAAATATTTCGCCTTTATTTAAATTTTTCGATACTATAAATTATAAGTTATTTCAGAAGAAAAACGACTTTCTTTGTAGTCGGCAAAAATTTTCTATTCGCATGTTTCGGCCCATTTAGTTATGGCGACTTGGTGATAGACATCATCTAGCATTCTACTGATGTGGCCGAGTGAAGGGGAGATTGTTATCGGAGAGATAACCGGGCTGAGCCTTTTAACCAAAACCAATTATCCAAACTGGAATCAACCAAGTGGTCTGGTTCGGCTCGTTTTACGACCTAGGATCTAAGATATTTACCTATCAGTTCTCAATATTAGGTATCAGTTTTGGGTTCAGTTTTGGTTTTGGTTTTTATATAAAACTGATTGAACCGATTATGCATGTCTTAAAATTCAGAATATTAGAAAATGCTATTACTACTCGAACTCAGGTTGAATAAGGCAAAGTGATAACCACATTAATAGTGAACCAACTTACATTAAAAGCATTTAAAGTTGTATAAATATAATCTCTTACTTATTAATCCCTTACTTATTAATCAAGAAGCATTTTTAATAAATAACCTTCCTTTGGTAAATTAATAACAACTTTGCCATTATAGCCTATGTGGCAAGCTCACAACTCTTCCCAGCCAACTAACCTAGTAGTCCTTAAATTACTAGAATATTTACCAGTATTGCCATTGGTACCTATTATACATAT
Organism: Brassica oleracea var. oleracea; assembly: GCF_000695525.1. NCBI lineage: Eukaryota > Viridiplantae > Streptophyta > Magnoliopsida > Brassicales > Brassicaceae > Brassica > Brassica oleracea. The sequence continues at coordinate 51,826,249 of NC_027749.1, forward strand.
ATTAAGACATATATTGAATAATAGATTAAAGATATTTGTCATACGACTTTACCTGGTTCGTAATACAATAACCGGTCGACATTGTCAATTGTTTTAACCGGTTTTATCAATCAAATTTATGTACAATTTAAATCGTTGGCAGAAAAAAATCGTGACTTCTTCATCTTCACATACGAAATAAACAAGACCGTATTAGTATGTTTTGTAAGTGCCTTTTTGTCCTTCTGTTCATGACAAGTATGGCATTATTAGAGACAAACTGATATTTTGGTACATGAACCTATAAAATTATTATCACGTATTGTCCTGGAATAAACTCAAGCTTGACTATGTCTATTAGACTTAAAACAATGGTTCGTGTTGTTTTAAAACCTATTGTCATGAACAAATATACGGTCCACAACAAACACCTTTGTTTCGAATCAAAATATCAATGGTTATAAAAATAACATTCCATTGTCCAAGCATGTTACCACTAATTCTACAAGTCTAAACTGAATTTACAGGTTCTCGAGCAAACTAACATTTTGTTCATGACATTTTCTTACCTTACTATTTATATTTATAACCTCAGACAACATACTTTTGAATTATGGAATTAGATTTTTATATTTTTTTGGCATTGATTATATGAAATCAACATAAAATTTTCCAAGACAAATGGCTTGGGAAAAAACTTTTGAAAAAGGCAAATCTGCTCGATTTGCTCCAACTATATTGCCATACAGAATATGCCAAAAAAAAATTATATTGCCATACGGAATAATTGCTAATAAATCCGGTTACTTAATGGTATTTATTGTAAGCTTTCTGGCCAGAATATCGTAGTGGCATCAATTTTAGTGTTGTGATTGAACAAATAAGGCAGATAGGTTAATGTGTAGTTATTATTGGTTCCCTATATTCATCCAAAATATTGATTTGTAATATATTTTTGTATTTATTATTAGTTTCCTTTTGACATTCTATATAAACAAGGTTGAAGGATTCATCATTCCCTCCAACACGAAAGATTTCATAAACCATTATACTCTATGGCAGCCATTAATTTAATATAGCATGTTCTATAAAAAAAATATAGTATGTTCTATAATTTATATAAAGAACATGCTGGAAAATATGTTATATAAAATGTATAGTAAATGTAATTATTTTGAAAACGTTTGTACTACGTATTTAGGCTTACAAAAAAAAAGTTGTGTGCCCTGGAATATATACACTGTTTGGAGTTCATGGTTTTTTATAAAATTTGTTTTAAAACTCGAGTACCAATTTATGGACGTTTCCTATTAGTTGCTAAGTCATAACGATGGTCCATCAAATAAACATCAATGAACGATGCAAATTATTTGTAGCTTAACCATTGTAAGTTCCATCAAATAAGCTTTACAGAATTAATACTGGCATCACACTAATGTTTATAATCAACAAATATAATTGTCATCGTAACTGACCCAGTGCCTGGCACGGATCTTCACCTAGTTCCAATACTAAACAGTTACAAAATTGATATTGTCGCAACTCGAACTTAGATCGGATAGGCGAATAAACAACCACATTACATTTTACCACTTCATTTTAAATGTAAACATTATCGTATTGTATAAACATGACTTTTTGTTGGGTTCACCTCCTAGGTAGGTTCACCAACCAATAGAAAATTGTCATTTTAGATCTAGTATCTTTTAATTAAGGAAACAAAATAACTTGCCAATTATATTATGCTTTTAAAATAAAAAATTAAAAATTAAATAAATAAAAATAACAATAGTTCTAAAAAAAGATTATTTAAAAAAAAATATTTATTTTTAAGATTTAGAGTTTAGTGTTTAAGATTTATAATTTAGAATTTATCCAAATGTTTAGTGTTTTTCCAAGGGTTTAGGGTTTACCTAAGGGTTTAGGGTTTACCCAAGGGTTTAGGGTTTAAGGTTTTCCCAAGGGTTTAGGGTTTAGGATTAGAGTTTAGGGTTTAGTGTTTTGTTGACAACATGTTTAGTGTTTTTCCAAGGGTTTACGGGTTTACCCAAAGATTTAGGGTTTACCCAAGGATTTAGGGTTTAGGATTTGAGTTTAGGGTTTAGTATTAGAGTTTAGGGTTTTGAGTTATAATAACTCTATAAAGATTACCGACCAAAAACCGTAGTACCCGATCCATAACTGAACCAAAACTACTAATTACCTATATGGTATATAGAGACTCAAATCCAATTTCTAGTTTTACAAGTGATATTCATTTTAGTCCATGAGTTGACTTTCTCTCTCTCACTTACCAGTTGTTAATTATAGCCCTAAACCATATTGTATATGATTAAATAATATTTTAGTTAATTATATTTCCTAATTTTTAATACTAGACAAAAATCCGCGCTTTTGTGCGGGATGAAACATTGCAAAAATAGATAATATACGGAGTATCTCATATGTTATCATGTATAATAGATATCTCATATTTGTCTGCTCCTTTTAACGTAATTAAACTAGATCTCGATCCGCGCAACCACGCGGGTTTTTGTTTTTATTTATTTTTATATAAATATTTTGTTTTCGATTCAAATTTGGTATATATTATAATATATGTGTCTATCAATTTTTAAAACATAATAAATTTATGGTATATTTTTTTCATTGAATAGATTGTTTTAAACTTTCACATGTATTTGTATTGTCTTATATATATATATATATATATATATATTTTTGGATTATTATTTCATTATTAAAATCGTAACTATATATATAAAGATTAGTAAAATATTATTTTATTGTCATATTCAAAGATATTGTAACATTTCACAAATTTATAAAGTTTTTTAAAAATTAAACTTTTCGATTCATATATTTATATTATCGAGATAATTAAACATTTAGTTTTTGTTTAATTTTTAAAATAAGCTATATAGTTTAAAAATTGTTTTAATTGGTTTAAGGTAGTAAAGATTAATCATTGTTAGATAATATGATTTTTGTTATTTAAAAAAAAATCTTTATAGTTTTTAAAGTTAACATCGACAAATATTTAAATATTTAACATATTGAGTTATAGTATTACAACATTAAATTATATCTATTTAATTTATACTATCTATAAATTCAATGGATCATCTATTATTTAAATCCAATTATTGATAGCCCAATAAAAATTTCTGGTAGGCTCAAAATTTAAATGATAAGATTAAAGATTAAATGTAACATGACTTTTTAGGAATAAGTTAGATTCATTTTTTTAAAATCACACATGAATCAAAGTTAGATGATCAACAATTAAAAAAAAAATTGTTGGGCTAACAACAAAACTGACTCGAACTGATGACCATAACACAAAAGAGAATTAATTATTGGACCAAGCTTAATGATGATCTAATTTGTTGAGCCAATAACAAAACTGACTCTCTAACATGATGATTCTAAACCATTTAATGATGGTTTACATTCCTTTATCTTCGGATGGAGTAATGAGATATTAATTAACTTATAGATTAAAAAAAAAAAATTAACTTATAGACTTGGATGCAAAGACATATATTGACAAATATATATATATATATATATATAATCTTTTTAATTTTATGGAAATTTTAGAAACCTGCCAAATATAGATTATGAAAACTTGTTTATCAAGTATAGTTAAGACCAATGATATTGCCAATTCTGCATTAACATCAAAGCAACAACGTTTACCTCTAAAAAGATGATACGAAGATTAAAAACGTTTAATAAAACCTTATCCGGCATATCATCTAGAGAGCAAAAACGTTTGTTTTTAGATTAAACTATATCAAAACTCACGCAACACCTAGCTCACTATTTTAGTACGGGTCACTAATAGTCTAATATACAATTTTTAATAATTCAATTACACTGGTATGAAAATAATAAGGCATCAAGATACTGACAAAAAACAATGAGAAAGTTAGAGTTTTCGTTGGTGTGTATGTCTACCGTCTACGTGCAGGCCAGATGCAGGGCATGCTTGGATAGGGGCGAGCGGTGCAACCGTTCCAGACCTAATCTGTTGTCTTCTTATTTTTTAATAGATAAGAATCCGATTTTTTTAAAAAATATATGTATTTTTATATTAAAAAAAGATTAATTTTTTTTTTATATGAAAGTATTTTTTTATTTTCATAGATTTTTTCTGGTATTTCGAAGAAAACATATATTTATCAGATTTTTTAAAGGAAAATAAGTTTAGAAATTAATTTTTTTTTTTGCCCCAGGATCCATGACACTATTGAACCGGCACCGGCCAGATGAAGCTTTGAAGGTAGCTTTCATGCTCTACATTTGTGAAGCTTTGAAATTATCTTTAAAAACGATCACTCTACGATGAATTTTGTGTTTAATTTTATGATAGCCATACAACAATATGGTATATTGCCAGTGTTGTCGAGGATGATACAATTTTTGTAATGTGTCTTACATAAAATTTTTGATTTATAATAATGTATAAACGTAGACTGTTTTTATGTTAGGTAATAAATTTCTCTGGAGAAAAATGTTAGTCTAAAGTTTGTCCAAATTTATTTTAAAACTGTCACCTAAGCATTAAAAGAATGCAAGTTGATAACAAGTTAACAACTAAGCAAATTTAAAATTTAATTATTAGCAAATTTAAAATTTAATTATTACAAATTTGAAGGTTAAATCTTTTTAAAAAATCTTCAAGATTCGAAAGACATCGTCTAAGAATTTGGGCCTTTCATAAATGGAAAAACTTTGGGCCGGGCGCAAAATAATATATCAAAACAAATGGGTTTATTTGTAATTTCGTAAAATCTCCGTTAAATGTCGCGTAAATATCGCTAGTAGAACCTCAAGGGCGGGAAAATTAGCCTCCTGAAAAAAAAAAATCGAAATTATTAACCGTTAGGGCTTTTCTCCGGCGATGTCGCGGCGAGGCGGTGGACCCGTGACGGTACTGAATGTGGCGGAGAAGCCGTCGGTGGCGAAGTCAGTGGCCGGGATTCTATCCCGTGGAAGTTTCCGGACTCGGGAAGGTAGATCTCGTTACAACAAAATCTTCGAGTTCGATTACGCAATCAACGGCCAGCCGTGCCGTATGATGATGACCTCCGTCATCGGTCACCTGATGGAGCTTGAGTTCGCCGATCGCTTCCGCAAGTGGCACTCCTGCGACCCGGCGGATCTGTACCAAGCTCCGGTCACGAAACACGTCCCCGAGGTATTCGATGCCACGTCGGATGTAGCTAGATTTGATTCGATCTTATGTTGAAGTTAGATTTTGCTGGATTTCAATTTTTTGATTGATTCTGGTTTTGAGTGGTTTAGGATAAGAAGGATATTAAGAAGACATTGGAGGAGGAAGCTAGGAGGAGCGATTGGCTTGTGCTGTGGCTTGATTGTGATAGGGAAGGTGAAAACATTGCATTTGAAGTTGTGGATGTTTGTAGAGCTGTGAAACAGAATCTTTACATACGGAGGGCTCATTTCTCTGCGTTAATTGACAGGTCAGTGAGTGATCTCTGCTTACTCTACTTCAATCCATAGAATCTAGTGTAATGGTGTGTTTGGCATTTTGAAATTTCTAGGGAAATTCATGAGGCTGTTCAGAATCTTAGAGAGCCTAATCAGTTGTTTGCTCAGGCTGTTGATGCTAGACAAGTGAGTTTCTCCTGAAACTCCATTGTGTTAGTATTCTCTAGAAAATTTGTTAAGGTACTATTTAATTTTGAATAATTCAGGAAATAGACCTACGCATTGGAGCTTCTTTCACTAGGTTTCAGACTATGCTTCTGAAAGATAGGTTCTCTATTGACTCCACGGGTGATGAAGAGAGGAGCCGTGTAATAAGTTATGGTCCCTGTCAGGTAATTTTCAGAACTATCAGTCTCGTTATGTATATCAGAGTCACGGTAAGTGGGTAACCCTTGTTTTTATGCTTCAACTGCAGTTTCCTACACTTGGATTTATTGTAGAGAGATACTGGGAGATACAGGCGCATGAACCAGAAGAGTTTTGGACAATCAACTGTTCTCACGAATCCGAAGAAGGCCTTGCCACCTTTAATTGGATGTACTTTTACCAACTTCAATGCGTATTGTTGTTTCCCGGTTTATTGTCCTTGAATGTGGTGTTGATGTTATTTTTATTGCAGGCGTGGTCATCTCTTTGATTATGCTTCAGCTGCGATATTATATGAGATGTGTGTCATGGAACCTACTGCCACCGTGAGTAAAACAATAAACATTTTTTATTATCTGATAATGTATCTTCTACTTAATATTGTGTGTCCCTTAAAATCTTCTTCCAGGTTATGAACGTCCCACATCCAAGGGAAAAATTTAAGTATCCTCCTTATCCTTTGAACACCATTGAACTTGAGAAACGCGCTTCAAGATACTTCCGCCTGAGTTCTGAGCATACCATGAAGGTCAGAACTAGTACTACACTGGTTCACTTAAGTTTCATCTGATTTTTTTTTTGCCTAAAACTGTATGTTGTCGTCTAAATCCTATTTCATCTCGGTATATTTTTCTGCTTTCTTTTAGATTGATTGTCTTTTTGAATTGCTTAATAACATCAACAATGTCTGGATAGGTGGCAGAAGAGTTATATCAGGCTGGTTTCATCAGCTATCCTCGTACAGAGACAGATTCATTTTCAAGCAGGACTGATTTACGTGTGGGTATCTTTTTCTCATGAGCCAATAAGGTTAATTTTACTTTGATGCTTTGCTTGTAACTTTAGTCTAATCTCTAGTTGTACCTAGGCCATGGTGGAGGAACAAACAAGACATCCTGCATGGGGTCCATATGCACAAAGACTATTAGAGCCTGAGGGGGGACTCTGGAGAAACCCGGGGAATGGTGGTCATGATGACAAGGCTCATCCACCCATTCATCCAACAAAGTTTTCTAGCGGAGAGTCCAACTGGAGCAGAGATCACCTTGTAAGTATGGATGTCTTTTTGCTTAACATATCCAAGAAAAGGTATGATATGTTTGATTTCTTTGGAATTAACGTTTTTTCTTTCACTTTTCCAGAACGTTTATGAGCTTGTTGTCCGCCATTACCTAGCGTGTGTTTCCCAGCCAGCAGTTGCGGCTGAAACTACAGTCGAAATTGATATTGCTGGCGAGCGCTTTTCTGCATCTGGGAGAGCAATTTTAGCTGTAAGACTCGTTCCACACTACTTCAGTCTTGATTTATGTGGTTACGCTAAAGTGTACTGTAAAGCCCCACTGGAGATTGTAATAACTAGTAAATTATTGAGTGCAGTAGATAGATAATAAAACCCCAACATGCTACTATGCTAGTTGTAAAGCAACCGACTCATTTATACATATAGATATATACATGATTTTTTTTTTCTGTGTATTTAGTAGATCAAGATTTGACGCGGATTCCATTGTTGAGTGTTGAACTTAGTTAAAATTTTATTAAACTTGTTCATATCTGGATTTTGTCGCTGTTTGTTGCATGTACATCTATTGGTGTGTGTCGTCACAGTAATGAATTAGATATTGAGTTACTGACCTTATTTTTCTTTGCGTGTCTAGAAAAATTACCTTGAGGTGTACCGCTTTGAATCATGGGGAGGTTCAGTGATTCCAGTGTATGAAAAAGGGCAGCAGGTTTGTGATTCTCTTAATTATTCTCGGATCTGCTTTTAGGAGGTTGTTTATTTCTATCCCCAGCCTAGCCTCGTTTAAACTACTTTATCCTTGCGTGCATCTAACATTCCTTAACTACTAAATTATAAGGCAATCAAGGGCATAACTACTAAACTGGACTATTTCTCATTCATGATGGCATCTATTTAAGTGGTTTACATACTCTCTTAAAACAGGAGGCTACTTGAACTGCTGGAAATTATGTTTTAACGTTCACTCCTTTTTTATTTTCTGTTTACCTTTCTACTTAGTTCATACAGCCTGGACGATCGATGATAATTCTGAATGTCTTGGTATTGTGCAGTTTATCCCAACACGTTTGACTCTGGATTCAGCGGTAACAAGGCCACCACCGCTATTGTGTGAAGCTGACTTACTGAGTTGCATGGACAAGGTGAGTAAAACTGTCTTGTTTGCCCCTCTTTTCATGGTGGTGATTGCATTTTCTTGTTTATCAATCCCTAAATTTCTCATCCAATCATTTTTTGCATATTCTGTGTTCTTGTGTTCTTGTGAATGATAGGCAGGCATTGGCACTGATGCGACAATGCACGACCACATAAAGAAACTCCTTGATCGGGGTTATGCTACAAAGGATGCTAATACGCGGTTTTCTCCAACCAACCTGGTAGTTGATAATACTTAGCTTTCTAAGTTTTCCTCATTGTCTTCCTTAAATAAATATTCAGAAGTCACCTTACTGTTCTAATCTGAATTTACAGGGTGAGGCGCTTGTTATGGGATATGATGACATGGGGTATGTATAAGCAACTTCCTCATATTTGTGGCTTTCAATTGTATCAAGGGCCTATCGATTTGGAGAGACCTAACTTGTGTCAATACCATGCTCAAGAGACCCCCCTAAGAATTTGATGTATTCGTGTTGCCAATCTTTTTTTTTACCAGGTATGAACTTTGGAAACCAAACCTCAGAGCCATCATGGAACATGATATGAATGAAGTTAGTGTTGGCAACAAGACTAAAGCCGAAGTTCTTGAAACTTGTTTGCAGCAAATGAAAGCTTGTTTCTTAGATGTGAGTGAGCTTTTTCGTATATATTATTGTGTCTTCTCTCTGTGGTTAAATCTGTTTTCCGCTGAAGCTGTTGCTAATGCAATGGCTGAAACTGAATGCCATGATTTTATATTTGTAATTCACAAAATTAATCCCCGCAGGCCAGAGTAAAAAAAACAAAGCTCCTAGAGGCAATGACAATTTTCTTTGAAAGGTGGTCTCATTACTTTGCTCCAGTACTGTGTAGCTTTTAGTCTTTTCTCTCTCTCTCTCTCTCTCTCTCTCTCTCTCTCTCTCTCTCTCTCTCTATAATCTATGATACTGTATGTGCAGATCTAATAACACTGATGAAGGAGAAAACCAGACAACTGGTGAAGTTGTCCGGCGATGCAACCTGTGCAATGAATCAGATATGGCGCTCAGGAAGAACCAGGTAGTTATATGATCCATCAAAATTATTTTCTATGTTGGATATGAATTGCTCTTCTCCCTTTTATGAATGAGAGCAACTGGTTAAACAGTCTAATCCATTCTGTTTGCAGGATGGCAATTTTATGGTTGGATGCATGGGCTATCCTCAGGTCAGAATCTCGCAGCTCTTTACATACCTCATGAATTATTCTTTTTCTAACCTTATTTCGGATAATTATTATTTAATAGTTTGGCATTTCAGTATTTCTTCCTTGCTTGCATCTATTAATTTAACATATTTGCCAATTATTCAGTGTCGGAATGCAGTTTGGCTTCCTGGACCTACACTGGAAGCATCTGTCACAACTGATATTTGTCAATCTTGTGGTCCAGGTAGACGCCCCATAGTGATAAACTGTATGTGAAACATTCCTTTTTATTGTTTAATGATGCTTTTTTGTGCTGTAGGTCCTGTCTACAAGATACGTTTCAAGTTCCGTCAGATCAGGATTCCACCAGGCTTTGATGTTAATCACTTAGGTATGCAAATTCTTTGAAACATTGCAACCAACTCTGTGCTTATCTTTCAATAGTTGCAACTCTTTGAATCGCACTGATTTTCCAGTCTGTTTTAATCATGATCAGGCTGTATTGGTGGCTGCGATGATGTTCTTAAACAATTGATAGATATATGTGGAACTGGTTCCCGTTCTCAAGGTTAGTGCTCATTGTTACATAATACGCAGTTAGACCAAACAGTCTCAGAAATTAACATGTTTTCTATTGGACATCATACTTTTGTTAATTGCATCTTTAGTGTGGCTTGGCTTGTGAATAGATAACGTTGGACTAACAACAATCAAACATTTGTTCTTGTAGCAAGGGCAGCTCCGGGTGCAACCCCAAACAATGTCCGAGGAAGCAACATAAGACAGAACAACGTCTGCATACATTGTCAACAAGGAGGACATACTTCTGCCAATTGTCCCACACGTGCTTCAGGATATCGAAATCCTCGTTCTACTGGAACAGCAAATCCGAGAAACGGTAATTGGATCCTTTCGATGATGTTTTAGCAAACAAACATCATCTCATTTCTCAATAATATCGTTGTCAATAATGCAGATGAAACTACAGTTTCATGTACCACTTGTGGAACACCATGTGCTATTCGTACAGCCAACACAGAAGCTAACAGGGGAAGGAAGTTCTACTCATGTCCATCACAAGGCTGCAATTTCTTCACGTAAGCCGCATCCATGACCCGCGGTTGTTACCCTTTTATTAAATCCATTATTGTTCTATTAAATCACTAAATTCGCATTTTATAATGTTTTGTGACAGATGGGAAGATAGCATCAGCAACGGTACTGGGAATGCAACAATAGGTTCTAATAGCGGCGGAAGCGGTAGGCGCGGCCGTGGTGGTGGCCGGGGAAATAGAGGCGGTGGCCAAAGAGGTGAAGGGCGTGGCGGCGGTGGAACAAGCTTTGTTTCTGCAACTGGAGAGCCAGTGAGTGGTAGAAGGTGCTTCTCATGTGGTGATCCTTCACATTTTGCCAACGCTTGCCCTAACCGTAACTCTTAAGCGGTAACTTCTAGTAAGCAAGCTAATTTACTTTCTATATTTAGCATGGTTGATTAGCGAGTACAATAATTATCCATGAATTATAAATGATTTTTTCCTAGTGATTAGGTTTATAATGATCACTACAGTAGTAATTAACGGCCACTTTTGCTCTGGAATTCATTATTTGCGTTAATCACGGTTAGCTGGATTACTAAACTATAATATTTCACGTGCTATACTGAATCGTGCCCCAAAATTATATCTAAACTCTAATGATTTTTTTTTAACTTAGCTATGATGTAGTGAGCTAGCGTGGATCCATTCCTCTTGGTTCTGTTTTTTGTTTAATATATCTCCTCTTGGTCTTCTTCTCCCTCTAGGGATATGATTTTAAATAAAAGATTCGAGAGTCATGTTAGACTTATTAGTACACCATGAAAGTTTGAAAGGGTATTTATTTCTTTTCGTCCAACTCGATTTCAAAACAAAGAATCGAAAATGTAATCGAGAAGATCATCTTAAAGACGGCTCTTTTTCTGGAAAAGAAAACGATGACTCGTCTTGTGAAAGTATATGTTAAGTATTCTAGCTTTTGATTTAAGATGGTAAAGTAATAACGTTACTAATGACATGTTTAAGCTAATCACACCTTAAAGATTTACAAATCTATGTATGTGAATGTGATATCTTGGTGGAAGGCTGATATGAAAGATTTTACACGTAACTCGACCATACACTTTTAAATGCATTGGAAACAACTAGTTAATGTGAATTAGTAATAATTAAGTAATGATTTTACGACACAATCTAAAGAATTATTCGTTCTGCTTTGTTTTGTTGTTCCCAAATCCCAATGTTAACTGAGATAATACATTACTGTAGTCGACATTTGATTACAATATAATTCAAACTCGTGGTAGTTCCAAAGGACCTCTTTGTACCCTGTAAACCCATCCAAATATATAGTACAAAAATATTTATTTTTTTTCCATTGTGATTTGCTCAGTTCTTCTAGAAAACAATTCTCAAACATTTTCTTTATTTCTCTAGATTTTTTTTTTTTTAATATTTTCATACCATGTACTAACTAAATAGAAACATTCTTCACATGATTTGGCAAGACCTACCAAAATGGTGGGGCAAGGTTATAGAGCAAAATCAAATTAAAACCATATAAGAAAGACATTTTTTTTTTAATTTTTTGGTCCTCACCGACGGATCTATTACGTCCTCTACTTTAAACTGCTTTTTATATAGAAATAAAAAGAGTTGGCTACACCTTTACTGAAAATGAATCATGCATGAATTTTTTGGTGGATGAGATTGTATGGTAATTGACATTTAATGCAGTTAACCACTTTCTCTGTTTTTATTTATTTGATGTTTAAATAATTTTATTTTGTTGCAAAAATAAGTGATATTTTTATGATCAGGTAAAAAGTTAATGATGTTTCAAATTAGTGACTAATTACATAATATTACATTTATAAAATAATGATGTTTTTATTTAATCAAGATAAATTATATAAAAGCCTGTATTTTTGTCTATGTGTATTTACTTTAAACACAACTAAAATGAGAAGGTTGAATATATACTAAAAAATTAAAAAAAAGTATAGCGTTACTCTTACTCAATTACAAATTCAAAGAACGAAATTAATGCAAAAAAAAGTGGGGGATCAATAAAGAGAAGAGATTCTTTAGTCCCGCGAAAGAGAATGAATGATAGCGATGTACATGCTCCATTCATAATTATTCCCCTCGTGCTTATTTAATTTATTTTCCTTTTCGTCATAATAAACTCATACAAAATAAAAGGAATAGTCATGATCGGATCATCAACGGCCCAGATTCATTCAAACCAGACGACACAAAACATCGCCTTCTCTCTCTCTCCCGGAGACAGTTAACGTGATTCTCTCTCTCCTCTTCGCCCAAGAGCTAAACGACAAACCAGAGAACCACGCGAGAGAGCTAGTGCCAGCGATTAGCTACTATGAGAGCTTGAAAGAGAGATAGAGAGTGTGTGTGTGTGTGTGTGCGAATCGCAAGTTTTCACCGCGGAGAGATGAAACCTTCCGGAGGAGGTGAGAAACCGGCGACGGAGACGGATGCTGAAGGTTCGGCGTTAGTAATCGTCGGTGTAAATCCCGACGAATGGAGCAGAGAGGTGCTTACGTGGTCTTTGGTGAATGTAGCTCGTCCTGGAGATCGAATCATCGCTCTCCACGTCCTCGACTACTCTCTCGGTTCGTTAAACCCTAATTTTGCTTCTCCTCTTCCTTCCTTACGATCTAACATCTTTTTTTTTCTTAATTTCGTTTTAATTATCTTTAATTTCGTTTTTAATAGAAGGCTCCACATCGCTTATCTCGCTGGTTAAGACCTTTGACACGATGCTTGGTGTATACGAAAGCTTCTGCAACTTAAAACAGGCAAGTTTTTTTTTTTTTTCTTTTTCAAAATTGTAACAATTCAAGTGGAAAAGTTAATTGTGGAGCTTCTGAATGAATTTTATAATTTAATTTTTTAATATTAGTTTAAAAAAAAAATAAAGTTAATGAAATTGGATGGATGTTGTGAACAGGTTGATTTGAAGTTGAAGTTCTTAAGAGGGAAGTCAGCTAGGAAAGTTCTTGTACAGGAAGTGAAATCGTGTGGAGCAACGAGTTTGATCGTTGGTTCTTCTAAGAGACATCACACCATCCGTTCATCAGCTTCCTTAGCTAAGTATTGTGCTCGGAATCTTGCTAAAGATGTCTCGGTTTTTGCTGTTAAGAGTGGGAAGATTATGTTCCGGAGAGTACTTAGTAGCAATGGTATGTTACAGATGAGTTTCTGATAGTTGATTGCAGTGTTCAAAAAATCGCTAGGCGGTAAAATAGGTGTTTAGTAAAAGATTAGCGACTAGTCGGATTATTCAGGTTTGGTCGCTACATTTATATTAGATATTTTCGTTTTAGGTTTGATTATAAAAGCATTTGATGAATTATAAAAATTATATATACAAAAATGAAAAAAATTAGACAAATTTGTGGATTTGAACTAATATTATTGTTAATTTAAGAGATTTAGACTAATTCAGATTGATTTAAATAGAACTAATTGTTTTAAACCGATTTGAATCGTATAAATCGAAAGAATCGTTTTGGCTATTGACTGATTTGCCGCCAAGATCGATTTTTAGAACATTGGTTCAATGTGTGTTGTTCTCTGTTAAATGTGTGGTAGTATTGTGTTAACGAAAGTTTTGTGCTTTGCAGGTGCAGAAGGTTCACATATGAAGCTTCCCTCTTTAGTCTGTGCATCCCCCAACGTTGCTATTGAAGCGGCAAAGATTGGAAACACATTTAGCCCTGCAAGAACTAGCTCACGCTGGACAAGAACTAACCGCACTTCCTCATTACAGTCTCCCGAGAGTTTATGTGTAGACAATTCATTGGCTTTAGTGCCGGTACCAACGAACAAGACTGATTCAGGTTCCCCTGAGTCAGGACCAGGTTGGCAGTTTCTTCGGAGAAACTGGACCAAAGTCTCTGCTAAGAAGGCTGTACTTCAGTGGGTTTCAAAGCTCCGGGGCCGGGATTCAGCAGCTGTAGCTTATCTGGATAGGAAACGGAGTGACTCTGGCTGTGATGAAGATTGCTCTTCTAGCATAGATGGCTCTGAGCTTATGCAGTCTCCTCTTTCTCCCTGCGTTGGATCAAACAACGTTCCGGAGGAGCTGGAGGGTCTACACGAAAAATACTCTTCCACGTGTAGATTATTCACATACAAGGAAGTTTTGTCAATCACCTCAAACTTTGCATCTGGTATAATAATAATCCCTTTCCATGTTCTTAACATAGGTTTGGTTTTGGTCTGATCCTTAAGCTTATGGAAACATCCTTCTTTTTCTGTTTCTAGATAACTTGATTGGAGAAGGTGGTAATAGTTATGTCTACAGAGGAGACCTACCAGATGGAAGGGAGCTAGCTGTCAAACTATTAAAGCCTTGTCTTGACGTGATGAAGGAGTTCAAACAGGAAATCGAAGTGATTACAAGTGTGAATCACAAGAACATAGTGTCTCTCTTTGGTTTCTGCTTTGAGAACAATAACTTGATGCTGGTGTATGACTATCTACCACGAGGAAGCCTCGAAGAAAACCTTCACGGTATATAAACACTACCATCTGATATTCATTCCCTCTGATGGATAATTCTCTCATGTCTATCTTGAATGTTCTCGTTTCTTGACTTCAGGTAATAGAAAGGATGCAGCAAGTTTTGGCTGGCTGGAGAGATATAGAGTAGCAGTTGGTGTTGCCGAGGCGTTAGACTATCTACATAATACTCATGACCCAGAAGTGATTCACCGGGATGTGAAGTCTTCTAATGTTCTATTGGCAGATGATTTTGAGCCACAGGTACTTGCTACATTCATATATGCAATGTAATGAAACAATCTTCCTGATTTTTTTGTGATTGTTCAGCTCTCAGATTTTGGATTTGCCAGCCTTGCTTCAAGTGCTTCACAGCATGTGTCATGTGGGGATATTGCCGGAACATTTGGGTATTGAATTTGCTTCCCTTATAACCATCATCAATCCATCGATCATCCACTTAACGTTCCTGTTCTTTTGACAGTTACCTAGCACCAGAGTACTTCATGCACGGTAAAGTAACCGACAAGATTGATGTCTATGCTTTTGGTGTTGTATTACTCGAGCTTCTATCTGGTAGAAAACCAATCTGCGTCGACCAGTCCAAAGGTCAAGAGAGCCTTGTCTTGTGGGTAAGCAAGCATGATCCGTCCATTACTTCACAGTTCCATGTCTACATGAAATGACTTTAAGTTGTATCCTCTTTCTTCACAGGCAAACCCAATTCTCGAGAGTGGAAAGTTTGCTCAGTTGCTAGATCCAAGCCTAGAAACTGATAACAATAACGAACTAATCGAGAAACTATTGTTAGCTGCCACTCTATGCATCAAACGCGCACCTCATGACCGTCCACAAATGAGCCTCGTAAGCTATGCATATATCTTTTATCTTCTCAACCTTTCCCTTAGTCTTTGCTTCTAATTCATTAATTTCACAGGTGGTAAAGATACTACAAGGGGACGAAGATGCAACAGAATGGGGAAAGCAACAAGTAAGAGCCTCAGAAGATGCAAGGGAGTACTTGACGAACATAGAGTCACACATAAACCTAGCGTTGCTTGACTTGGAAGATGATGCAGCTTCTGATAGTAGTCCTGAAGCTAGTAGTATCTCCGTTGAGGATTACTTGAAAGGGAGATGGAGCCGCACTGCTAGCTTCAACTTCAACTAATATAATATTAGTTTTATACTAGTTTTAAGTTTTAACTGTAAATTGGAATCAGACTTTCTGATGAGGTTTTCAAGCTTTTTAGATGTGTTCTTGCAAGGTGTAACGTTCTTTCCAATTTGGTTGGTCTTAGTTTTAAATTGTAAGCGGTTCGGTTTGGTCTAAGATTCGGTTTGCATAGATATTGTAATTTCTTTTGTTTTGCTTTTGAATTTTGTTTCCTAATAAATAAAAAAATTAAATATGAAGATAAATTCTCTAAATATAAAGGTTATATCAAATTACATATCAAAGACTTGGGTATCATTATTCTTTTGTTTGGAATGTGCAATATGCTACATGAAGCTTAAGTTCTTAACACCATATGGCCTTTGCCTCATCAAGTGTACAGCCTTATCCTCGTTGTTATAGGTTCTCTGCACATTGGGCATGTCTTGACAACCACACCACATTCCTTGCACGTCTTCATTATGAAAAAAACAAAAGCAACAAAAAGATATCAGAAAACCAATCTTGTTCCATGGGAGCAAGCAAAGAGTTTTCTATATATATTTCACTTACCGTGTGACCGCAGCTAAACGCCATGTCCTTTGGGTTCGTCAAGCAAATGGGGCATACAGGTCGTGTCACTGAAGACGTTCTCTCACTTTTCTCTGCAGTTTCTGTAACTGGAGTCGGCATTTTTCTAACAGCATTGTCACGCTCTATGACCTCTGGTGGTGGTGGTAGCGGCTTGTGACGCAAACGTGAACCACCTACTTGTTTTCTACCGCTCACACAACACACAATCAAAAGTCCGTTTCAAGAAGTCTATACAACAGTGTGATACAAGAAGTTCAACACTTACTCGAGACTTAACGTGGCTTTGTATTGAAAAGGAATCTCCATGAGAGCTGCTAGTGCGAAGGCAGTCTCCTTCTTAGCTGCATCTTTGTGCTGTGACATTATCTCTGTGAAGTTCACAAACTGTGGAAAGGAAACAGAGTTCTTCACTGATCATCATATCCAAGAAAAAAAACAGAATGAAACTGTTATCTTATTTACCTGGAAGTTATCGAATTCGCGGTGAGGGATATTGTCATCAAACTGTTTCATTGTGTCCCATGGTCCATCTCCTACTCCAACCAAGACTATAGACAATGGGTAATGGCTGCATTTTTTATATAATCTTAAACAACATCAGAACCGGTCATGAGCATATACTAGTGAAACATTGGCCTATAGCCTCTAAAATTTTAGAAAAAAATACATATAGATATATATATTTCTTCTATCAAAAGAAAAAAATACATATATATACTCTGAAATTTGTAAGAAAAATTAATCTAATTTTTTTTTTTAAATTGTCTTTTTTTTTAACACATACTAAATTGTCTATATCCTCCAAAATCATAGGACCGGTCCGACGACATTAGTATATGATGAAACCAAGACCATGAAGTTGAGCTTATTGAATAGTTTTGTGTTTTACCTAGCTGCCATTATGGAGTTGATAGTAGCTTCTTCCTGTGGACTAAGCCGACCAGGTGGAACATCTGGATTCCTTGTGACCTGGCCATCTGCTATAATGACGAGAACATGGTATTGCATATTGTTCTGTTCAACTATGTCTATGGCCGCATCAATAACCGGGGCGAACGAGGTAGGACCAGACAGCTTCAAATGAGGAACAATCTCTCTGTATCTTTTAACAGCTTTGTCCAATCCCTCGCAGCTTTTGTTGTCACGGTAAAAGCTGAACACATACTGATCTCTTGTTGTTGCTGTAAGAAGAATAATGCATATACAACCATTTAGAGTTTTATCAATATTCATCTTGAAAATTAAGGGAAAAAAGTAAAGAAACTAACCATCTCCAAAACCAAAACAAGGTATAAGATCATCTTCATCAAAGGGAGACAAAGTGCGGCCAATAATGGATATAGCTTGTTCATAAGGATTCTGTCTTTTACCAATGGCGTGTAGGCTCTTTCTATTGAATGAGTATCTTCCTGCAACGAGATTCACAGCATTAAAAACACTAAAGACCAATTGAAATAGTCTTTTATTGATAATGAATTCATAAGAAATCACCTGTCCACTCATTGCTCTTGGTGAAGTCAATTCCTAGAATCAGATTTGAAGATTCAAGTCCAGCTTCTCTCAGAGAGGTTATCACCTAATGAAATCACAATAAGATGGATTCATTATCACTTTACTTCATCAACTATGATAAACAAATAAATAAATCAAGAAAATCAAGAAAAAGTTGGTCAAAGTTTTTGGAAACCTGATCCAAGCTGTTGAAGTGATCAGCGATATATGAAGGTTGTTGATTACGTTTATTGCATCTGCTCATTGCTCCACACTAGAAGATCCAATCTCTGAGGATATATATAAAATGATCCTTGACTTTTTTTCAAAGAACAAGAAGAGTTTCAGAGTTATTTTTGTAGAGAAAGGAGATTCTCTTTGATGTGTAATAATAGAAAGAGAATACAAAAGAAGAAGAAAGGAAACAGAAAAGTATAGGTTAGTTGAATAAAGAAAGCTATAGTGGAACGTGACCCTTCTAGTTTCTAGTTTCTTTGCTTGCGGCGGAAATTAATCAAATGCGTATTTTGCTCTTACACGCCTGATCGATTGTCTCTTTGTCATCGTCATTAATGATGATATATATCCACAAAGACCAGAACCCAAACTTCCTCAACCATTGTCTAGAAGAAAGATTATACATGTGGACAACGTGGCTAAGCACGCATAACCAGTTATAAAAAAGACTAGAAAATCTAATCGGTGGAACCATTTCCAATCAAATTAAAGTTAACTTTAAAACTTGGAAACATTTATATTTTGAAACAACGTAAATCTTCTAAAACATCGTATAATTTGAAAGAGAGAATAATAAAATTTAGAATATATACATAATTTATTTTATTGATACGATCTTCATTTTTAAAATTTTGATATAGTAATTTAATATATTATTTTATGGTAAAATTTATGTTTCCTTTTTATAAAATTAAATAAAACATAATTTTACCTTTCTAGTAACAAATATGTGCGCTAATATT
This sequence comes from Brassica oleracea var. oleracea, assembly GCF_000695525.1. NCBI lineage: Eukaryota > Viridiplantae > Streptophyta > Magnoliopsida > Brassicales > Brassicaceae > Brassica > Brassica oleracea. The sequence goes on from NC_027749.1 coordinate 51,845,246, forward strand.
TTAAATAGTACAAAAAATAGAAAGAAGGCTATTTAAAAACCAAAATATTCATGTTATATAAAAGCTGATATTTAATCATATAAAGTAAAATTCATAAAATATTTTAAGACGATAAATAAATTTATGTTTTTTTGGTATAAAACCAAATAAACCGAAAACTAACGGTATATAAATAGAAAAAAAAACAAAGTAAATGTGATTTTAATATGGTAGATATTTGTTATAAACCGAAATACTCAAAAACCAAAAAAAAAAAAAACCGAAACCGAATCGATATAACACCTCTTCTAGATTATTCATGAAGAGATTATTCATGTACGAAGAACGTAAAATACAAAGGCAGATAACCTAGCACGCAGTGTTAGGATACAAACATCTTTCGTCATTTACATGGATCAACATCTCCCAATGTGGTTTACAGGGTCAATACGAGTCTGTAATGTTGTTGACAAAAAAAAAAAAAACACCTCTTGTGTGTCTATGTGTTTCTCTCAATCTCTTCTCTGTCCCCTTCGTTTTTCTGCAGTAGTGTCGTAGTAGTGTCGCAGTGAATGAGTTTTTGCTTGATGATATATATCCACAAAGACCAAAACCCAAACTTCTTCAACCATTGTCTAGAAGAAAGATTATACATGTGGACAACGTGGCAAAGCACGTAATGGTGTTAATGGTCTCTGAAGATTTAAAGTTTTAGGCTTTTGACCCTTGAGCATTATCTCTAGATAGTAGACAGATACCATTTTCTTGGGCTTCATAATCAAAAAGCATTTTCACTACCTATAATTTCAGACCGCGGTCGATAGCTATAAGCCCAAACTCAACTACCCAATCTATCAACTTTAAAGTTTTGACTTTTGAGTTTCGGGTCTTTGTTGGTTGATAGGAAATAAAATTTAGAGGTTAATTCAAGATAATAAATAAGTAACTCTCGATGTCTTGATATTTTTAAAAAAGTTATCATTTAATATATAGATTAAATATAGGTCAAGCATCTTATGAGGGTCCCTAATGTCAAACATAGTTCGAACTTTTTGGACGTTCTGCGTCAACCGATTTGTGTTACTTTAGTTATGTTTCTTGGAGTTGTTCTGCCTCCCTAATGATTACAATATCATATTGTTGTTTTGGTTATAGTTCTCCACAACAAAATACGTGGCAATGGATCTATATTGTATGCAATGCATCTGAGTGGGTAAATCGCTTAATCGTGTTGACACTGCAATAGCTCGAGCTCGAGCTTGGGCTATGCTCTTCTAAAACTCATTGAAGTCTTCTCTTTGACTCCTTGGAGTTTCTTTGGTATAAGGTGTCTATTGGTATCTTGATTTTCTGCAGCTCTGGTGTTTTTTGGATTTGTTTTTGTTGGCCTTTGGCTACGTAAAACTATGAACCTTACGGTTGATTTAATATTACAAAAAGCGTTAAAAAAAAATAATATAGTTGGAGCAATCATAAATAAGTCTATAAAATTTGATGGTCACCTTATACTTAACTAAGTTAAAAATTCTTAGAAATGTGAAACTATTTATATTTGAAACGTAGAGAGTATTATTTTATTTTTAAAAAAATTATCAACTATGATAAGTATTTAAATAGTAAAAATTATGTATTACATTAGTTTGTTATTTAAATATTTATCTTTAAAAATGAAAGTTACACAAGTATTTACAAAAATGAAAATAACAAACTAATATAATACATAAAATTTACAAAACAAGTATACTATATAAAAAAATATGCAAAATATAAGAAAAATAATTAAAATTATCATGTTCTCTTTTGATGTCCTCTTAAGATTGTTGGATTCATATCTTTTTTTTTATGAAAATTTATCTACAATGTTTATATATATCATTCCTGATATATAAAACCCAGCAAAAAAAAAATCAAAGATAAAAATTCAAATCCAAAACAAAAGAGACAAAGTAATCAATATAAATAATTATGTCTCGTTATCTTCTCTGCGGTACGTTCCTTGAGCCCACCATCACCACCACCACCCGCACCTTGGACCCCTTAGGTCTCTTCTGTAGCAGATGTCATGATGTGATACTAAGACAATAAATCTCAGCTACTACAATGTTCTCTTCATTTGAACTTGAACCTCCATGTTTTAATGATCACTTCTTTTATATTTCCTTTTACTGTGTTTGTATCATGTGGCTTCTACTTCTGTTACGACATAATGCAATATTCTCTTCAATATCACCATCACCACCACCAACACCTAGGACCCTTAGGTGTCGTTCTAATCATATGATCAACCACTGCTAGGGAATGAATCAACCTCTTATGAATGCAATAGCTGCAGTTTTATATATATATATATATGTGTCCTTGTACTTGAACATCCTCTTCTTTTGATGGTTTGGTACTAGAATATGTAGTTGGTGTCCTGTGGTACTAAGGCAATTAAAACGTACCTGTGTTTCTGTAATTTTTGTACTTTGGTTTTAGTAAAAACTACCTTCCTTTGAGACAGCTTTTGTTTCATGAAATGGTATGTTTTGTTTGTTCTGCTTGAACCGGTAAATGTCACTGAAGTTGCTGGCTCCTTTGCACTCTCAAAGAAGGAGTTGAGTGTCAATTCAGAATACCAGATGTGATGGTCCATGCCTTTGAAAAACAAGTATCTGAGAAACAACAACTTAATTGAAATGGAAACTCTTCTTCTTCTTTTTTGTAACACAAACTTGCATTAATCATAAAAGTTAAGCTCCAGAGTTCATGGTACATACCGGATATTTCAAGTTCTTTTTTAATTTATATTGAACTGCACCCGACACATAACCAAAATTTACCAATTCTTTATAGTTTTCAGTTGTGTTTTGAACCGACCTGGATCCGGTTGGAAACGATCTGAATCGGAACAAAAAAATTAAAATTATCTATATGAGTCATAATATATGAGACACCCACAAAACTGGACTAGACAGAAACTAACACTAACCCAACCCAAAGACCCTTTTATATGGAAATTTATTGATAAAACACCTAAAAATGAAATTCAGAATGCCATGCTTAATAATTAGTTTACTTACACGAAAATGTTCAACTATCAGTGTTACAATAAGTTTCTGTTAAACCCGTTTAAATATTTCTTAATTATGAATTCTAAGGTGATTTTCTGTTTGCTTAGCCATCTACGATAATTAGTTGATGCAAATTTTGGAACTAATCTAAGAATCACCAGAATGTCATATGAATCTCTGTAGCAAACTCTTCCAAAAATGGAAAAAGCTGAAACAAATGATTGTTTGAAACAAATAATTTCTCTCAAACAATAATTTCTCTCAAACTCTTCAAAAAGTAAAGATAAAGAAAGTTGTGACAGCCGCGCATCTGGAAGGTGGAAGAAGAGAACCTTCACAGAACTAGACGATATTTTGTCTGAAAGAAAGTTGATCGTTGATATATGATATATACTTCTTAGGTAATTTTTAGCTAAAAGTACAATTTTTTTTAAAACATATCATTTAATATATAGATGAGATATAGTTGAACCAATCATAGAATTTGATTGGTCACCTTATACCTAAGGTAAAAGTTCTTATAAATATGAAACTATTTATAGTTTGAAACAATAAAATTATCTCTAAAATAGTAAAACTACATATATTGTGAAATGTAGAGGGTGTTATTTTTTAAAAAAATCTCAACTATATTTAAAATTTATCTTTAAAATGAAACTACACAACTATGATAAGTATATTCATAAAAAAAAAAAACTAATGTAAAACATAAAATTTTCAAACAATTATTATATATAAAATTATATGCAAAATATAAGCAAAAAATAACAAAAATTATGAAAATTATCAAGTTCTCTTTTGATGTCCTCTGAAGATTGTGGGGTCCATATCTTTATTTTATGCAAATGTATTCAACAATTTTTACATATATCATTCCATATATATACAAGTCGGCAAAAAAAAAATCAAAGATAAAAATTAAAATCCAAAACAAAAGAGACAAAGTAATCAATATAAATAATTATGTTCCAAAATGTTAATATCACATCATATATATTTATAACTTTTTAAAAATATTTTTATTTTATCAAAAGATGTGGCACCTATGCTTGTAATCCTTCTTCTCCAAATTCATGCGATGATTGCAAATAATTCAAAAGATGACAAAGAAAAGGTTTGAGTGTCAGCATTTAGGTGAATCTATTCAATCTTGTCAAAAGTTTCTTCTTTGAGAATAGCTTTCTCTTTCCTTACTTCTTCTATTTTTCATTATTTGAATGCTAGAATCTCTATTAGAATCTAGATTTTTCTTTTTCTAACTATCATTTTCTCTCTGCATTCCAATTAATTAGAACAATCTTAAAGTTTAAGTATTTTATCTGCATCTGAAAATTGAGACAGAAACAGATCTAAAATACGTATTTGATTTGGGTTTGATTCTATGCTAAATTGTGGACTATGGATCTGAGTTAGGATATTATCTAAGACTCAAATTATCCAAATTTTATTTATAATAGGTATTTTGGATATTTTAAATATGTTTTTGTTATTACAGATATTTTTAACTTTTTATTTCAGGTTCTCGGATATAGTTTGAGTTTTAGATAAAATTTTGAATTTTTAAAATTGTATCTTAATTTTCTGCTTACTTTTGAAGAATTTTCAGGTATTGGAATATTTTAAGTTACTTTATTAGGTTTTTAAGTATTTTTTTGGATTTTTGGTATTTTCGAGTCTTTAGGTACATTTCGGATATTTCACAATCTTTTTGAATTTTATATTTCCGAACTGAACTGAACCCGAACATAACCAAAATTTATTGATTCTTTACAGATTTCAGTTTTGTGTTTCGAACCGACCGGGATCCGGTTGGAATCGATCTGAATGGGAACAAAAAAAAATAAAAAATATTTATATGGTTCATAATATATGAGACCCAAATTTTTTTTGAACCAGATAGAAACTAACACAAACTGAACCCAAAGAGCCTCCTAAATGAAAGTTTATTGATAAAACACTCAGAAATAAATAAAAGTGAAATTCAGAATGTCATGCATAATAGGTTACTTGCACGAAAATGTTCAACTACTAGTGTTACATTGATATTCTGGTCAAGCAATTTAAACATTTCTTAGTTATGAATTCTAAGGTGATTTTCGTTTGCTTAGCCATCTACGATAATTAATTTTGGAACTAATCCAAGAACCACCTAATGTCATATGGATCTTTGCATGAAACTCTTCCAGAAATGGAAAAAGTCTCAAACAATCATTTCTCTCAATCAATCATTTCTATCGAACAATCATTTCGAAGAAGAGAAGCTTCATAGAACTAGACGAGGTTTGCTAAAAGAAAGTTTATCGCTTTCTTATCTCTACTTTGATTCAGTGATACAAGACGAGGTTTCGATTTCCTATGTAATCGGGTTGTTTGAATGCATTCTTTGATTCAGAAATACTATGATAAGTATATTAATAAAATAACAAAAACTAATGTAAAACATAAAATTTTCAAAACAAGTATTATATATAAAATTATATGCAAAATATAAGCAAAATATAACAAAAATTATGAAAATTATCAAGTTCTCTTTTGATGTCCTCTAAAGATTGTGGGGTTCATATCTTTGTTTTATGCAAATGAATCCAACAATGTTTGTATATATCATTCCATATATATAGAGCCAGCAAAAGAAAAATTCAAAGATAAAAAATTCAAATCCAAAACAAAGAGACAAAGTAATCAATAAAAATAATTATGTTTCAAATGTTAATATCAGGATTTGGATTTTATAAACATGAGGATGTTCAAGTTCAACTATCAAATTCACCTTGATGTTCTGGTAAATGAACTTAATAGTTCTTAGTACGGAAAACAATTTATTTCAAACTGAATTTTGTTCGTCATATTGTCTTTTAGGAATTATATATTTTATTGTAAGGTGAAGATGAATTCAAAAAAAAAAATGAACTTTTGAAATCATGCTTAAATTTATGTTTACTATAGTCAGTCAATTGTTTAAACAGCTAATGTGACACCATTGTTCAAAGCATCATCATTTAGCTAAAATTAAATTTTGTTTGTTATTCTTGGGAGTTGAACCAAGTTAATGTAAGTAACAGAAAAACACCTTAACTAATTGAACAAAGAACCTTATTGTATGAAAAGGTAAACACTACATCGTATACAATTCAAGTTCAAATGCAGAGAACATTGTAGTAGCTGAGATAGTGCAGAGATTTATTGTCTTAGTATCACATCATGACATCTGCTACAGAACGAGACCTAAGGGCTCCAAGGTGCTGGTGGTGGTGGTGATGGTGGGCTCAAGGACCGTACTGCAGAGAAGATACCGTTCTTGTCCAAGGATCCGCCTTCTCCCAAGGCAACAAGAGCCGCGACTAGACCGGCATTGCCAACTAGAGTGGGCTCGATGTAGTTGGAGCTTGTCTGGGCATCTTGGACCCGTCATCTTTGTATATTGCAGAAACCATGGCTCCTTGGATTATGTTCGTATTATGCAATTTTCTACTCTTTCCATCTCCACCCGCCTTTGCAACTCTCCTTCTTGTTATTTGGAACAGAAGCTCCACGGTGATGAACATGTGGCGGATACCTCTCCCCAAAGCCCACAACATAGCTAATGTTATTGGGGTTTTTCCATGTATGTAATCCATCTGTTGCAGAGATACAACACAACAAAGATCAGATAAGAGTTAAGACCCACCATTTTACTCATGTTTTTGTTTCGTAAAGGGATGGGATGATTCATGCATGCATACCTGTGATCTAGAGAAGTCACGTAGGTCCTTGGGAGTGTAGGTATTAGGACCACAGTCTCATCCCTAAGAATCAGATGCGTTTAGATAGTCTCTGTATAGAGCAGCTAAGATACCTGAATTTGCCACATATTGTAATGGTTGGAGATGCCCCTGGCTAAACCTGATCAAACCTCCTGTATAGATAGATAGATGATATCAACAACCATGGCTCCGTTTATTGTGATACTCACGACGGTTCTAGCGAAGACGCTTCCACGACACTAGAAACTACCGCATCATCACGACCCGTACATCAATGCCTTGAGAAATGCGTTGATGTTTTTCAACGCGCAGCGCTGTAAGTATTTTTCTTAATTTGTGTACTTTTTGATTCAGATTTGGGTCTATGCCAAAAACAATAAAATTATCTCTAAAACAGTAAAACTACGTATATTGTGAAACGTAGAGAGTATTTTTTTTTTTACATAATTCTTAACTAACTTTAAAGATTTATCTTTAAAAATAAAAGTTACAAAAGTATGATAAGTATATGCATAAAATAACAAAAACTAATGTAAGACATAAAATTTGCAAAACAAGTATACTATATAAGAATATATGAAAATATATGAAAAATATAAGCAAAATATAACAAAATAATTACAATTATCAAGTTCTCATTTTATGTCCTCTTAAGATTGTGGGGGTTCATATCTTTTTATGCAAATGTATCCAGCAATGTTTATGTATATCATTCCAGATATATAAAAGCCAGCAATAAAAAATCAAAGATAAAAATTCAAATCCAAAACAAAAGAGACAAAGTAATCAATATAAATAATTATGTTTCAAAATGTTAATATCACATAAAATATATTTATAGCATTTTAAAAATATTTTTTTAATCAAAAAATGACATCAAAATAATAAAAAATCATAAGATATGCCATTCTCTTCCAAAGTCTTACCAACATATTCATTTTTAATGGTTTCTTGTTTCTTCATGGCCTTGTAGTCAAAAAATTTCCTGATATAAGATTCTATTCTGTTTTAGTTACTTGAGTCTTTGCTAAGATAGTGTTTGAATCTAGCAACCAAATCTTTATTTTATAGACATGAGGATGATCAAGTTCAACTATCAAACTCACCTTGATGTTCTGGTAAATGGACTTAATAGTTCTTAGTAGAGAAAACAGGTTATTTCAAACTGAATTTTTTTTGTTGTGTTTTCTTTTACGAATTATATATTTTATTGTGAAGTGAAGATAAATTCAAAAATATATATATTGTATTGAAATCATGCTTAAATTTATGTTTACCATAGTCGGTCAACTGTTTAAACAACTAATGTGACATCATTGTTCAAAGCGACATCATTTAGCTAAAATTAAATTTTGTTATTCTTGGGAATTGAACTCAGTTAATGTATGTCACACAAAAACACCTTAACCAATTGAAGGAAGAACCTTATTGTATAAAAATGTAAACACTAAATCATACTTCCTCCGTTTCAAAATAGATGATGTTTAAGAAAATTTTTGATGTTTCAAAATAGATGTTGTTTTTATATATTTAATATAACTCTTAACTTTATCAAAAGTTATGTGTAACAAGCGATAATTTGTAGTCTATTTTGTAACTAGCTAAATATTTTTTAATAAAATAAAAGTTTTTTTAGTAATTGTGTACTAATCTAAAACATTAATTATTTTGAAACATAAGAAGTATATAATAAAACACCTATTTTCTTTAAAAAATGATAAATAGTAAATAATATGATAATTATTATATATTTTATAAATAGTAATTATCCGATCGAGTGTCATACTCCCTCTGTTCCTGAAAGTAAGATTTTCTAAAGTATGCATGTTTATTAAGAATTTAATAAATGTTTATAATTTAATTTATTTTTTATTTTATTATACACTTTCCAATAACTTTTCACCAATGAAATTTAATCAATTTAAATATTCTCAATTAATGTTCCTCAAAAGTATAAAAAAGTACCTTAACAATATAGAAAATCTATTTTTGTGGAACAAGAAAAAAATCTAAAACATCTTACTTTCGGGAACGGAGGTAGTATAAGATATGGACTTGAATCAAGACATGTGGGTCCAACATAAATCCAACATTGGTTTTATATTGAAGCAGTTTAAATCATTCTTAGACGATTAAGCCACCTATGATAATTGGATGCATGAAGCAAAATTGGAACTTATGCAAGAACAACTAGAAATGTCATATGAGTTTATATGACAATTTTCCGAAAAATTGACCCAAGGTCACAGTGCCATTCATCTGTTTTTATAGTAATTATGCAGGAGATTTTACAGGCTTTTCTTCTTTAAGTTGTATTGTAACCACATTGTCACTAAATGATCATACTGCAGGTATGGTTTCCATCGGGCTTTGTTGATCTAAAATAAAATTAAGGGGTTAATTCAAGAGAATAATAAGTAAGTGGGGCTGTATACGGTAAATTCAGAAAATGTTGTTATCTTCTTCTTCAGAAGAATTATATGTCTATAAATAAATTGCTTTCGAACAGCGAAGGCTCCGCTTCAAACATCTACTTTTGTCTTCTGATGATGTGCTCAAGGCCATTGACTCTGGCAAATCAGAAGGAGGTCCTAATGGTCGCCACTGGATCTTGGATCCTATAGGTGGCACTAGAGGGTGAGTCTTAATATTCCCTAAAGAACAATATATAGTCTTTGATCAAAAAAAAAGAAAAAAAAACAATATATAGTCACTAAGTTAGATACTACTAGCTACTAGTCTCAGAACTCTTTTGTTGGTTTTGTTTATTTTTTTACATTACTGAACTTTACTATTACCCTTGAATTTCCAAAAAAATTGTAGATTTATAAGAGGAGAACAATATGCAATAGGATTAGCATTGCTAGTGGAAGGCAAAGTAGTGCTTGCTGTAATGGCTTGTCCTAAGCTTCCTTTGGCCTCCACTGCTGTTACTAACAACACACACAAGTCTTCACCTGAGAAAATGGGTTGTCTTTTCTTTGGCTCGGTTGGCTCTGGGACTTATGTCCAGTCACTCAATGTTGTTGACTCTTCTCCTGTGAAGGTAACCCTACTTACAAACCACACTCTCTTTATATATAATTCTTTGCAATATATTTGAATAAAATAAATTTATCAAATACCGTTATTAGGTGGAGGTAAGCAGCATTGATGAGCCAAAGCTAGTTTCTTTGAGTCATACCACACTCCTGTCCCTATCCATAACACCATTGCCAAGGTTAACATCTTTCCTCACATATATATATAGGAGTATATATGTTGTGAACAAACGCGGATTAACCTCGAAGAAAGCAAAGAATTAAGAGAGCAAAACACGATTGAGACCAATTTTATTTGAATTTATAATTTGCAATCTCTTAAACCCGTACTTATACTAGTCTTAAGAACCCATTTTATTTTCCCTTTTACAAAAACATCTTTATTCCATATAAAGTACTTTCTCTAATCATAAAACTGGTGCATAAATATTTAGTTTAGTCTGAGTTTGAATCTGTTTGCGCGGTGACAGAAGCTGGGGATAAAGGAATCTCCAATCAAGATCAACAGTCAGACTAAGTATGCAGCTTTATCTAGAGGAGATGGAGAGGTGTACTTGAGGTTTACCCGCAAACCAAGACCTGAATCAATATGGAATCACGCCGCTGGATCAATCCTAGTTTCAGGTACTACATATATTTTGGTCTAATGTTCTTGAATGATAACACAAATGCTTGTCTGATGTTGTGTCTTTCAGAAGCTGGAGGCAAAGTGACTGATGCAGAGGGGAATCCATTGGACTTTTCTAAAGGGAAGTATCTTGATTACAAGAGAGGTATCGTTGTCACAACCCAGAAACTAATTGCCAAGGCTTTTGAAAGCGGTAAGAGAATCCATTAAAGAAGAAGAAGAGGAAGCTGATTCTTTGAAACTTCACTGACACGCGACTGTAATATACTTGATATACCTAATATACTCTGTCTCTGTGTGTTTCTTACACCGTGAGACTATTATCTTTTATAAGAAAAACTCAACTTTGATATTATAAAAAGAACACTAATTCTCTTTGAAACATTATCATAATGTACATGTTGTCATGTTGATCATCTAAAAGACTACGTCAATGTAATTTGTAAAAAAAAAATTTGGGAATTGTAATTTGAAAAACCTTTTGGGGGATTTGTGAAGTTAGCTATAAATCTTGGGGATGATTCATAAAGATAATGCTTCTTTCTCTGTCACATAAAGAAAAAGACCAATGAAAAAGACTTTTCGCATAAAAGAAATAAAAGAATTGACAATTTTGAAAAAAGTAAACAAACTTCGTATACAAATTTGTTATATCATAGAGAAGATTAGTGATTGATTAGGTGAAACCTACCTGATTTGTTTAGTGTAACGATTAATGATAACTCTCGTCTTGTTAAAGATTAATAATATTGATATATGATGACTGATAGCAAAAGTCCCCTTTAATACATGTCCTTTTTTTCTAAGTCTACACTCTAACATATTCGATTCTTTTAATTTTCTTTCGTAAACGTCAACTTGAAACGTGAAAAATGGTCTGCACCATTTGCCACGAAAGTGCGTTTTAAAACATGTATAAACTCTATATATATGTAACAAACGTCTATGTATTGGTTCACTAAAACTACATAGTATAAGCTTTTTGATACATATATTATCTTGAAGCTTTGTCATGTCGTACGAGAAAGAGCTAGCCGCTGCAAAGAAAGCTGTTGCTCTAGCTGCTCGTCTCAGCCGAGTAAGTAATAACACCATCTATAATCGTAATTCGTATATTGCTCTACAAAATATTATTTATTTGAAGCATAAACTAAAATGAATACTGTCTTACAAGGGAGTACAAAAGACTCTGATGCAATCAGAAGTATGGACAAAATCTAACAAAACTCCTGTCACTGCAGCTGATTATGGTTTGTACCTCAACGTTTGCTTACCATCCAGTTCACTTACCTTCTAACACTAATGGATTATTTCTTCAGGATCACAAGCTGTTGTTAGTATTGTATTAGAGAGGGAGCTCAAACCTGTAACCTTGTCACTAGTAGCAGAAGAGGTGGTAATAACTCTAAAAGCTTATTGATCAAAAGGTCTTGTTACCGAATTTTCACATGAATGTTTTTACAGGATACTGGAGATCTGCGGAAGAAGGGAAGTGAGGTGTTTCTAGAAGGCATAACAAAGCTTGTGAGAGATACACTAGCTTCTGATGAATCATACGCGGACTCTCCTATAACCAAAGAGGATGTGTTGAATGCTATAGACTGTGGTAAATCACAAGGAGGTAGCACTGGTTGCCACTGGGTTCTTGATCCTATTGATGGAACCAGAGGGTAAAAAATCTCCGTTATCGCTATCTTTCACTATGTTTTACCTTTCTTAGCCTCATGAGATTTTGGGAGCCTTAAACAATTTAGTAAGGACTATAGTAAATAAATTTTTTATTGATGTTAATATATAAATTTGAAAATTTTGGGTACTCTACGTCAATATTTCACTTGGCTATGTCCGAACCGGCTCTGCCCAGCACTTAGATAACAACATAGTACTAAACTCCTCTGCTTGTTTTAGATTTGTAAGAGGAGAGCAATACGCTGTGGGATTAGCCTTGCTTGTGGAAGGCAAAGTGGTGGTCGGCGTTATGGCTTGTCCTAATCTTCATTTGTCTTCTGCGGTTGTTGAGAAAGACGACAAGTCTTGCCAGGATAATGTTGGATGTCTTTTCTTTGCTACAACTGGTTCAGGAGCTTATGTGCAACCGCTCAATGGCAATTCTCCACCACAGGAGGTATCTATCTTTTATCTTATCCAAAGCTAAACTGTTGATATGTGGGGTAAGAGAGTGAAAGAACTGTGTTGACAGGTGAGAGTGAGTAGCAATGAGAATCTTGAAGAAGCAAAGTTCTTAGAGTCATACCATATGCCAATTCCCCTCCATAGTTCCATTGCTAAGGTAAGATATTGCTTAGTGTATTACAGTGTGCTCTCATGTTGCCATAACCCGGCTCAATAATTTCATGGACCTTAGGACAAAAAGATTTGAACCTTTAAATTTAATATTTATTTAGAATCAGTAATAAATATTATAAATAATTTTTTATAAAATGTATATTGAAAAATACGTTTATATAAAATATTTTGGGACTTTTTTTTTTTAATTTGTTGCAATAAAATACATATATATTTTCTTTAAAAAAATCGGATAAATAACTATTAAAATTGGAGGATCGGGAACGATCGTACTGCTTGTCCCCATCTAAGCCGGAACTGGCATAACCAAGTGGGATTCTTACGGTTTTACGCAGAAACTTGGGATCACGGCGTTACCTGTAAGGATCGATAGCCAAGCAAAGTATGCAGCTGTGTCCAGAGGAGATGCGGAGATGTACTTGCGCTTCACTCTTGCTGGATACCGTGAGTGGATATGGGACCATGCAGCTGGTTCAATCATCACAACAGGTTTATAATTATATAAATATAGTACATAAACACTCTTTAAACACTGAGAACTGTTGGCTCTAAATGCACGTCCATTGCAGAAGCTGGAGGCGTCGTTTGCGATGCTGAAGGGACACCTCTGGACTTCTCAAAAGGAAAACGTCTTGATCACAACAGAGGGATCATAGTTACCACCAAGAAACTCAAGCCATTGATTTTGAAAGCTGTTAGAGAATCCATGGAAGAGGAGAATCTTCGTGTCTGAGACTGAGACACAACTGAGAATCTACTGTATTTGTATGTGTATTTGTCTGAACTGGTAACTGGTGTGTGTCAGTGTGTGTATTATTGCCTAGTGTCTGAACTGGTAACTGGTGTGTGTCAGTGTGTGTATTATTGCCTAGTGTCTGAACTGGTAACTGGTGTGTGTCAGTGTGTGTATTATTGCCTAGTGTCTGAACTGGTAACTGGTGTGTGTCAGTGTGTGTATTATTGCCTAGTTCGTGGTTGCCACCGGTAACCTTCAAATGAGAAATCGGATCTATCCATTAGTCTACAGGCCCACATGGATGATAACCAATGCTTACATTCAGAACCCGAGTACAATGGTCGCTTCTTGTCTGCCACCCATTTTCCTTTTGCATAGTTACAAACTGAATAGGAAACCAAAATGTATGACAAATCCACACTACAACAAGGGTTCAAACTATTGCACAAGACAAAAACAAAACCTGAATAAAAATACCTGAAGAAGAAGAAGAAGAAGCTGAAAACTGACGTTGTACATCGAAGAGAGAAACACGAAGTGGGTTTTCCTCAGAAGCCACGAGTGTGATCATCAAAAGGATGAGGATAACTAATGCAAGTGATACACTTCCTCTTTGTATGTAAGTTTTTCCACCAAACATCTTTTAGTATGTAGCTGGTAACCATCACATGAATAATAAATTATAGGAATGATAATATGATTCTTCATGATCTAATTTAGTGAGAAACATATTTGTTATATATTACTCTGTAATAAAAGGAATAAGAAAAAAATGAAAGTAAAAAACTACTCTTTATAAACGTAAAGTTTTTTAGAAATATTAAAGAATGCATTGTTCCTTATGAATGCTAGAGATAACATCAACTCTTCTCAACAAAGAAAGCTTATAAGTTCAAGATCCTCGAAGAGACGAGTTACATAGTATAATTTTATAGACATTATTTGAGAAATGATTTGTCTACGTGTTCTTACCACAACATTCTAATAAATAAATGATGATATGTCCTATTAAAAATGATGACATGAATTCTATGTAATTATGAGATGACAACACAATTATGACATAAAATTCAATTATGGAAATTTAAATATAAATATAAAACAATTAATATATGGTAGTTACCATAATTAAGAAAATTATAAGCAAAATTACTTAAATTTTAAATAAAATTTATTATAACCTTACACACTAAAAAAAGTTAATAAAAACAAATAAAATATATTTATTTATTTTATTAGTATTTTGAATAATATATATATATATATATATATATATATATATATATATATATTAAGGTTTCTAATGAGAAACATCTATATATGGTAAAATTGTAATAATATATTGTGTCAGTACCATATCTTTTATAAATAATATAATATTATTTTCAATATGTTAAGATTATTGTAACATGATCAGTTTATTATAAATATTAACATATTGACAAGATTCTTAAACATTTTTATAATTTTTATATCATATCAATGATAAAAATATATATAAATATTTATACTTTTTGTGAATAATTAAATAAGTAAAGCTAGATTTAATTTTATTACTCAATGTATGGATGAACCTAATCAAGTTTAATTAAATTACTGAATTGTATTTTAAATTTAATCACAATAACATTATTTAATTGAGTGATTAGCATTCAATTCATTAGGTATAATAAGTATCTCTTATAAGTAAAATCTTTTTTAACTAAAACCAACAAAACTACATTTTATTCTTAGAAGAAATAAAATAGTATAAAAATATTATTTCGAAAAAAAAAATTAATTTATTAAATTAACTAATTTAAATACAATCAAGTTAGAAAATCAAAATAAATAAAATTACGAATGATTACTTTTTAAATTTAATGAACTTAAAAATAAATGTAATAAAAAATATATTTGAAAAACTTAAAATATTGTTTAAGAGTTATTATTTCTGCGCATGGCGCATGAAAGCAACTTGTATATATTATTTAGAGATTCAAAAGTAAAATAGCTTATAACAATCTTAGCCATGCAATAAAATGATGTGTTTGATCTAAGTCAGGCATTGAATCATTCAAAAGCAAAAAAAAAAAGGTTTAATCATTTGAACAAATCAATCATACAGAGAAGAAGATGGTTTCTCTCATATCCAAATCCTAAACTCTCACAATGCAGCTAACAAGTTGTGTCTTTTTAATGATCTTTCTTCTTCATCTACTCTTAACAATGTCGAATAATAATGTAATGACCCAATCCCACCATCTCCACTTCTTTCTCCAACCCCACCATCTCCACTTTCTTTTCCACCATCTCCACCTTCTATAATTCACAAATTAAGAAAGAGAGAGAGAGAGAATGAGAAAGAGAAGAAGAAGAAGAGAGAAAGCTCACCTGAGCTTGTCGCCGGAGCCACCACACGCCAGGACGTCGTCAAGCTCGTCACCACCATCATCCGCAACCAAAGGTAATCGAAAACCGCCATGTTTTTGAGTTAAGTTTCGGCCGTTTTAGTAAATCGACCATAACTTTCTAACCGTGATGAATCTCGTGAATCCAAGACTACCATCGTATTCCTCTCGACGAGACGAAGCCGTAGCCATAGCCGCTGACCACGCCGCAATCGGAGCCCGGATGAGCCCGCACGCGCCTCCGGAAGTTTCGCCTCTGCGCGTGAGGTTCACGCGCCGCCGCCGGAAAACGTCGCCACCACCGGACCACCGTCCCCCGCCGCCGGAATATCCGCCGTCACCGCCGGTGACCGACACCGGTAACTCGCCGGTGACTCGGTCAACTCGTCCGAGTCAACTCAGTGAGTCAACTCGGTTGACTCGGTTAACCGATCGGTTAGCCGGTTTAAATTGATTTC
>NC_027749.1:51863164-51868958 GCF_000695525.1 Brassica oleracea var. oleracea
GAAATCAATTTAAACCGGTCAAACCAGCGGTTAACCGAGTCAACCGAGTTGACTCACTGAGTTGACTCGGACGAGTTGACCGAGTCACCGGTGAGTTACCGGTGTCGGTCACCGGCGGTGACGGCGGATATTCCGGCGGCGGGGGACGGTGGTCCGGCGGTGGCGACGTTTTCCGGCGGCGGCGCGTGAACCTCACGCGCGCAGAGGCGAAACTTCCGGAGGCGCGTGCGAGCTCATCCCGGCTCCGATTGCGGCGCGGTCGGCGGCTACGGCTTCGTCTCGTCGAGAGGAACACGATGTTAGTCTTGGATTCACGAGATTCATCACAGTTAGAAAGTTATGGTCGATTTACTAAAACGGCCGAAACTTAACTCAAAAACATGGCGGTTTTCGATTACCTTTGGTTGCGGATGATGGTGGTGACGAGCTTGACGACGTCCTGGCATGTGGTGGCTCCGGCGACGAGCTCAGGTGAGCTTTCTCCCTTCTTCTTCTTCTTCTTCTTTCTCTCTTTCTCTCTCTCTCTCTTTCTTAATTTGTGAATTATAGAAGGTGGAGATGGTGGAAAAGAAGGTGGAGATGGTGGGGTTGGGGAAAGAAGTGGAGATGGTGGGATTGGGTCATTACAAATAAGGTTTCAGTGAAACAAGAAAAGTTCTTAACAAATCGAGCTCGTGAAAGATATAATCTTTACCGGAAAACAAAGAATAGAAGGAATGATGATGATCAGATCTTCCAGGAGCGAGAGCAGTGTGAAAGCTCTTAGATCTGGAGAGCGAGGGAGCATATATAAATCGAATTTGGATCCCTCCACATGTTCGTGGTCAATAAACAAGTATCCATTGTACAAGCAATGACAACGTTTTGATGTATTTGTTTAATTGTTTTGCCTTGTTTGACTTTTCGGTGCAATAAGGTAGTGTATAGTGTGGTGATTCAATGCTCTTTTTGTTTCGTTAAACACACAATTAGCTACCGTTAAATTCTTTGCATATTCAACAAATTTATTGTTATTGAATATTAGAGTATTAACTTTACTTAAATGAGTTTAATGGTTCTTAATAAATAATTAAGAAGTAATATTACCATTAATATAGGAGTGACACTCGTGTGAATACTAAACAAAATAAAAAGAATGTCTAAAATGTATTTCAGTTTTAATAGTATAGATTATTAAAAGTTTTTTTCACATATTTAAATTAATTTTCGACCGATATTGGTTCACGGTTCACTTACCTAAAGTGTGTGCTAATATAAACATTGCTTATTAGTAACCCGGTCTGTTTACGGTTTGCGCAGAAACTTGGGATCACAGCGTTACCTGTAAGGATTGATAGCCAAGCAAAGTATGCAGCTGTGTCCTGAGGAGATGCAGAGATGTAGTTGCGTTTCACTCTCAGTGGACACTGTGAGTGTATATGGAACCATGCAGCTTGTTCTATCATTACAACAGGTATATATAAACACTTACATAACACACTTTTTAACATTGAGAACTTTTGGATCTAATGCACATTATATTTAACCTTGTGCAGAAGCTGGAGGCGTCGTTTGCGATGCTGAAGGGACACCTCTAGACTTCTCAAGAGGAAAGCATCTTGATCACAAAACGGGGATCATTGTTACCACCAAGAAGCTCAAGCCATTTATTTTTAAGGCAGTCAGAGAATCCATGGAAGTGGAGAATCTCCATGTCTGAGACACAACTGAAAATCTACTGTATTTGTATTTTGTCTAAACTGGTAACTTGTGTGTGTAGTATTGCCTAGTTCTTTGTATTGTCTACGTGTTAGATATGTAATATATTTGTGCTTGAAGGTCAAGATTCGACTTTATTTCCTTGAGCAAACGATTGATGATCACACTTTTGTCTTCTTGCGAATATTACTAGAAAGTGATGATGACTTCGACATATATTGTATTACTAAAACTCACCTTCTGCCATTACGTGAAAGACGGTCTGCACCAAACCCGACTCACACGTAAACTTTGTTTCGATGTTCCTTGTACAGCCCAGTTGTAACCATTACATGAGTATAAACTGTGTAATCATATGAATCAACCATCTGTAAATGTATATCAGTTGTAAAAGACAAACAAACTCAGCTATAGCCTTTTGTTTTTCTCCGAGAAAGAATGTTTAATAGAAAACCAAAACCTTTTCTATAACAAATAATCAAACAGAGCCAAATCCACTGAACTACCTATAAATGGTGTTTTGAGTATTTTTTTAAATCTGAGCAATGAAGAGTTCATTCCAAGTATCTGGGACCCCAGGTAAGCACCAATGCAAGCAATCATTAACCACTGGAGCCGTGGATGTCACGTTACTCTTCATTTTTTTAGGTTTTCTAGGTTTGAGTTTAGATCCTGAGATGTGAGCTTCATCTCTCAGCTCAGAGAGTGCAGTTATATCGAGAATCTTGATCCTCGTCCCATTCACAGCACTCTCCACCGTCGTATCAACCGATCCATCATCACCATTGATTTCACTTCCTCTAGACAGAGGGACCGTGTTGTTACAGTTCCCTCCCGTGTTCCAGTCTCCGTTCCTAAAATGCCTCGGAGATATCGTCCTAAAGAAAGCTTTCAACCGCGGATGCAGCGGAAGCTCTGCGTCTAGCCACTTCGCAACGCTGCGTATCGTAAAAACCTTAGCGTGACTTATATCTTTAAGAAACTCGCCTTGGGCCTGTGTGCCGTTCACGTGCATCACCCAATGGTTGCCTTCTATCTTGCCTCTGTTCCAGTGGTGGCCCGTGTTTAGAACCAACACATCGAAACGGTGGAGGTAGTTTCTCATAAACGCTGGTGGACGGTCCAGATGCATCGCGGTGAGACGAGGTGGGTCAGTGTTCTTCATGGGGACCAAATCTGATAAACTAGCGGACCAATAGTATAAGATGGTTGTGTTTGTGGTGGGGAAACGATACGCCCAACCATCAGGACGGAGAGCTCCTTTGGGTTTCACTAAACCGTACTCCCATCCCACGTTTTGAACCTCTGGGCTGTCTTCACCACCAGTGGCCATACACATCAGAGACTGAAACTGTTGCCGTCCCAACGAGTCTCCTATAAACGCTATCGTCTTATTCTGCATTCTAAAAGAAACAAAATTGCAGTAAGCAATATGAGAGACGTTTAAGAACTTGCTGCCTGGGCCGGTCCTGAGATTCTAGAGGCTACCGATAGTTTAGTAAAAATTTATATAATTTTTTTTAAACAAATTTAGAGGCTTATATATATATATATACTCGCCCTGACTACAACATATTCACACAGTAACCCAATCTATATACATCACATTAAGTAAGAAGGCCATGTGGATCACCGATAGTTTAAGAACTTGCTGTGCCGGTCCTGAGATTATAGAGGCTACGGATAATTTAATAGAAATTAATATAATTTTTTTTTACAAATTTGGAGGCCTATATTGCCCTGACTAAAACATATTCACACAGTAACCATTAAGTAAGAAGGCAATGTGGTTCACTGATGGTTCAAGAAAATTGTGTACATACCTTGTCAAGAAGGTGAATCTGTCAAACTGTGGCATGTTGCAACCTTGCGGCTGCCACCTGTAACCTTCAAAAGAGAAGTCAGGTCTGCCCATTACTCTACAGGCCCACATGGATGATAACCACTGCTTACATTCAGAACCAGAGTACAACGGTCGCTTCTTGTCTTTAACCCATTTTCCTTTTGCATAGTTACAAACTGAACAAGAAACCAAAATGATATCACAAAACCAGACTACAAGATTGCACAAAACAAAACAAAACAAAAAACAAAAACTGAAAACTAAAAGATGGGAAAAGCATTGAAAGTACCTGAAAAAGAAGAAGAAGAAGAAGAAGAAGAAGAAGAAGAAGAAGAAGGAGGAGGAGGAGGAGGAGGAGGAGAAGGAGAAGGAAGAGGAGGAGGAGGAGGAGAAGCTGAGAACTGAAGTTGTGCATCAAAGAGAGAAGCACGAAGTGGGTTTTCCTCAGAGACCAGGAGTGTTAGCATCAAAAAGATGAGGACAACTAAAGCAAGTGATACACTTCCTCTGAATATGTAAGTCTTTCCACCAAGCATCATTTAAATTAAGGTGCCAGGAGGGATATAACATCAAACTCTTTAGCAACAAAGAAAGCTCCTTGCTCTGTTGTCAAAGTTCAAGATCACAGAGAGTGTAAATACATTAGTCAGGCATTCATTAAAAAAAAAGCATAACAACTTATTAAAAAGCAAAAAAAAAGGTTTAATCATTAGAACAGTTGATCAAACAGAGAAAGATGGTTTCTCATATCCAAAATCACAAACTCTCGCAATTCAGCTAACAAGTTGATGTCTTTTTAATGATCTTTCTTCTCCATCCCAGAACAATATCGAAGAACAGAGAAAACAAGAAAAGTTAATCCGTGTGAAGATACGAGTCTTTACCGGAAAAAACAAGAATAAATCGATTGATGATGATGATGATCGGAGCAGTGTGAAACCTCTTTTGGATCTGGAGAGAGAGAGAGCGATTTATATATATATATATATATATATCGAATTTGGATCCTTTCACATGTTCGTGGTCAATAAACAATTATCCATTGTAGCGAGCAAAATGAGACAACGTTTTGATGCGTTTTGTTTGATTTTTCGGCGCAATAGAGAAATTGCTTCGTTAAAACACAATTAGCTACCGTTAAATTCTCTTAATGACGTAATTAAAGTCTTTCTTTACAAATTTAATTAATTTCGACCGACATTGGTTCATGGTTCACTTTCCTAAAATGCGGTAAGTGTTAAAAAATATAATTATTTTGTTTATAAGCAAAACATATACTACTACTTATTCTCTAAAATCTTTGTCATTAATACTAACGCCATGATTAATCCAGAATTTTTACACTGGGATTCTTACTGGAAGTTAATAAATTGTTTTTTTAATTTTTAACTAAAAAAATTTAAGAACTGGTTTTTAAAATTTTTATTTAAAAACCGGTTTTTAGTCTTTTTAATTAAAAGTTAAAGAAACAGTTTTTTAAATTCCGTCTTACGAACCCGGATTAATCATCCACTAATCGTAAATTCTCTCTCTCTTTTAGTAGTAGTAGTTGACACGTCTCTTTTTCTGGGTTTAGAAGTAAAGATGACAGAAACAGCGCACATGCCTTTCATGGGCTTTAACATATGAAACAAGCAAAGACGTAGATACTGGGCCACTGCATTTTTTTTTATTGAACACCACTGGGCCGCTGCTATTTGGGGAAATTATAGGGGCTCAACTGTATCTTACAATTTACAAATACAATTGTGTTATAAAAATAACTGAAATTTTATTGTATCGCGAGAATTTAAGTAAGGGCAAAATTTATACCCGTAGAATTTTTAACACTGATAGAAAGAGTTTATTATAGAGAGAAGGGAAGGTTGAGGTATGATCTTACAACGAGCGAAAACGTTCGTATATATAGAAAAGAAATTCACTGTGCAAATAGTGCAGCGGACCCCACATTTTTTTATATTTTCAACGAAACACGGCTGCTCCTTATTTTTGACTTTCGTAACACTCTCCCTTGGGGGCCGGTGTCACTATCCGTTCTCGCTTAACGTCTTTGTTGCCTCGTTAAAAACCTTTCTAGGAAAAACCATAGTAAGGTAAAAAGAGTACAACTACGTAAGCTCCCCCTCGAATAAGCGGTCATAGATCCTTCTGATGACGCATTCCAATGTTGTGGATGTGTTTTCTGAATACCGAAGTCGGAAGTGATTTTGTGAAGAGGTCAGCTGCATTGTCGCATGATTGGACATATCTTAC
>NC_027749.1:51870378-51870691 GCF_000695525.1 Brassica oleracea var. oleracea
GATTCACAATTCGCTTCTTCCAAAATATTTTCCGCTATTTTGGGAGTATCATGCTTTTCACATTCCTTACGTTTTCTAGGAAGTTTATCCTTTGAACCAATAGGTCTACCGCGCTTTAAACGTGTTCCTGATTCACATGTATCAACTGCTGTTCCACCGTTTTGTGGTATTTCAATACAAGCAGGAATATTTGCAGCGGGTATATGTGATTTAATTACCATTTTGGTATCAGCAAATGCATCAGGTAGCTGATTTGCTATATTTTCTAAATGCATGATACGTCGAACTTCTAGTTCTGACTGTTTTGTAGGAG
>NC_027749.1:51870804-51896671 GCF_000695525.1 Brassica oleracea var. oleracea
CACCAGTTTGTGGTTCTAGGTATCTTATTATTGATGGAGAATTATAGCCGATATATATTCCCAACCGTCTTTGCGGTCCCATCTTTGTACGTTGTGGTGGTGCTATTGGAATATAAACCGCACAACCAAAGATTTTTAGATGAGAGATATTTGGTTCTTTTTCATTTCTGTAACAAACAGTTAATATCAATAAAGAAAATAAACTTTCATAAGTAAACATATTATGCATTAATAACAAGTACACAATAATTATACATTAGTTATTATGAAATACAACATTATTCTGAAAGTGAAATACATAATATTTTATGGCATCACTGGGCATTATTATGCTTGATCAGTACAAGCACTTCAATTATTTTGATGAGTGGCCTCGTCGAAATCTCCCATAAAGTCAGAGGATTCGAGGTATGTCGATGTTGTACCCACAAGATGTTCATTGAGATTTACTTCCTTTGCCTTGCCTTTAATAGATTCTTGGTACAATTGGCATAGATGCCGAGGAGTTCGACATACTTGAGACCAGTGTCCCTTCGATCCACATCTGTAACAGACGTTCTCATTTTTATGAGTAGGGTTTTCTTGGGTTTCTTTCCCTTTTACCCGATCAGATCGATTCCATGTGTTGGATCCCCTTCCTCTTGGGTTGTTACTCCTTTCATGGTTGCGGTTAAATCGATAACCACGACCACGACCAAAACCACGATTGTGACCACGGCCACGACCACGCCCACGATAGGAATAATTTCCTTTTTCCGGATTTTTTATATCTGTTGCATTTACCTCAGGAAATGCTTTGGTTCCCGTGGGTCGGGCATTATGGTTTTTAATGAGGAGTTCATTATTTCTCTCCGCTATTATAAGCGCCACAGCGAGTTCAGAGAACCTCGTATACCCACAATTTCTATATTGTTCTTGTAGAACATAATGATTTTTGTGGAACGTTTGGTAAGTTTTCTCGAGCATTTCTGCTTCCGAGATAGGGTTACCGCAATAATCTAATTGCGCCGCTATTCTCAATATAGCAGAATTGTACGTTTTCACTTTTTCAAAATCTTGAAATCGTAGATTTTTCCACTCATCGAGTGCATGGGGGAGAGTAATTTTCTTTTGTTTATCAAACTTCTCCTTCAGAGCTTTCCAAAGATCTAAAGGATCTTTGGTTCTCGCATAATCATGCGTAAGATTTTCATCTAGATGCCTTCTCAGAAATATCACGGCCTTAGCCTTTTCATGAGAGGTTGATATATTGCCTTCTTTTATTGTTTCGAGTATTTTCTCGGAATCTAGATGAAGCTCCATGTTTGTAATCCATGCCGTGTAGTTTGTCCCAGTTACTTCCAAGGTCGAAAACTGAAGTTTTTCGATTTTTGCCATTTGTATTTCGA
This sequence comes from Brassica oleracea var. oleracea, assembly GCF_000695525.1. NCBI lineage: Eukaryota > Viridiplantae > Streptophyta > Magnoliopsida > Brassicales > Brassicaceae > Brassica > Brassica oleracea. The sequence goes on from NC_027749.1 coordinate 51,872,193, forward strand.
ATCGCAGAGTGATCGTGCTGATAACGTGTTATAAAAAGAACTGGAATTTTATTGTATCGCGAGAATTTAAGTAAGGGCAAAATTTATATCCGTAAAATTTTTAACACTGATAGAAAATGTTTATTATAGAGAGAAGAGAAGGTTGAAGTATGATCTTATTTTTGACTTTCTTAACAAATTGTTCTTTATTCTTCACCTCCTTACTTTACTACTTCATTCCAAATTTTATAATATCTATAATTCGAATGATTACATTCATAACCTCATCATCTACTTGATTTTATGGCTTTTTCACTCATCTAATGATTTTACGATTACCTTCAGCTTTTTTTTTTATGGATATGCTGTCCAAAAAATAATTGATTTTATGGCTATATGCAACATGTAAGAGTATCTTTATCAAATGATACCAGGGGGTTTTACCGTGTGGATCCCGCGTAAGACCCACTTTTTTTAAAGAAATCGGTTACCAAAATTATTAAATAGTAGTCGTTTCTTAAAGGTTTGTTACACTGTTCGCGGACTCCACTGATACATAGCGGTCCGCGATTGGTTCATTTTTAATTTTTTTTTTTAATTCGAAAAAGTAAAAAAAAAAAATTAAGAAATCCGGGATAATGATGATTTAGAGTAGTACAACAGGGCAATTAACCAATAGCAAAATATGTCACATGTGAACGGAAAAAGAGTTCAAATGTATGAGTGAGTAAAGTTTAAAAAGTGTGATTTCGCTTTTAAGCTAAAATCATGCTATATTAGTAACTACCCCTCAACAACTTTCATATCATGATGATATATAATTCTAATTAATAAACAAAAACATGGATTAAAGTCTTAAGTAATTGACTAAACTAGACTTAACCTAACCAGAAATAATTTAAACAGATTTTATAAAAATGAAATAATTTTTTTAAAAAAAACTACCACTAAATTCACGCCAGCTCCGTAGTTCCCTCTTTCTCTCCGCTTATTGATGAATTTTAACCCCCAAATCAAAATTAAAATTAATTAATACTAATAAATACTTATGTCGTCCATTTAATAAGTGTAAATTAAATCAAATCAATATCTATTCTATCACATATATATATATATATATATATATACATTTATCTCGCAATCGCAGACCTCTCTTTATCCCGTGCCATTCGAATTTTCTCGAGAAAGCGCGGAGAAAATGGCTCCGTAGCTGCAACTTTCGCGATTTCGATTCTCTCGCCTTCTCGTATTTGCTCATCGCCTGTATCAGGTATACGCCTCTTGCACATTCCTCTGTATATCTTCTCGCTACGGCGGATTGTTGCTTTTAAATCTTACGTTTGCTCAGTGATGATCATCAAAACTAGTTCCTCTACCTAGATCTGCTATTTTCTCATCGTTATTAAGCTCATAGATGACTTCGTTTGTTGATTATATCATGTGGATCTCGTTCTTCGTCTGGTTTGCACTGTGATCGCTAGGGTTTAAGCAGATCTGGTGCATAGCCTTTTGTTTAGATCTGTGTTTACATTCTCATATCGATCCTATTGAGAGCAAAGAGGCCTCCTCGCCAATATGATTTAGAGTTTCATTAGTGATTTCGCGGCGCCGTTTGTTCATTTGATTGTATTTTCTCGAGATTCTAGCCACTCGATGTAGCTCGCTGTTCGTTCTTCGTCTGGTTTACACTGTAATCGCTAGGGTTTAAGCAGATCTGGTGACATAGCTAGCCTTTTGTTTAGATCTCTGTTGCATCGCAAGGCCTCAGCCAATATGATCGAGCTGGTTGATGAATCTGCAAGAAATATGATTTTTCTTGTTTCTCTATCTGTGTAGGTGTGAAAACGTTTTGTTATCTGTGTATTGTTGTTGGATTAGGAGGTCATGGCACAGCCAAGGTACACTAGGATAGACAACACCAGGAGGCCGTCGTCGAGCTATTGCTCAACGGTGACTATAGTTGTGTTTGTGGCTCTATGCTTAGTCGGGATTTGGATGATGACGTCATCCTCTCTTGGACCAGATCAGAGTGTTGATGTGGTTCCTCTTGACAACAAAGATGGGATCAAGAATCAGATGACTCCACCTGCGGAGGAGGATAGAGGTAATGGCCAGAGGCCTGAAGACGCAACTGGTGAAACACCGAAGGAGGAGAAGAAAGGAGATGGTGATGAGAGCTCAAGCAAGGAAGAGAAAAGTAAAGAAGAGTCTACTTCATCTGGTGAGACGAAAAGTGAGACAGAAGGTTTGACAGACAACCCGGATGAAGAGAATCCTGACTCTAATGAAAAGCAAACTAAGCCCGAGACGGAGGATAATGAGTCCGGTGAGGATGGTGAGAACCAAAAGAAATTTGAGGCTGATGAAAGTGAGAAAAAGTCCAGTGACGATGAGACAGGCAATGAAGGTGCTGAAACAAAGCCTGAGAAGGGAAACACCAAGACAAATGTGGAGCAAGAGAGTCAACCTAAAAACGAGACCTCGGGTGGGGCACAGTTAGAGCTAGTGAATGAAACTATTGCGCAAAATGGCTCGTTTTCAACTCAGGCAACAGAGTCCAAAAACGAGAAAGAAGCTCAGAAGAGTTCTGGTGATCGGATTATTGATTTCAAATGGAAGGTCTGCAATACAACCGCCGGGCCGGATTACATTCCCTGTCTTGACAATGTGCAAGCCATTAGGAGTCTTAAGAGTACTAAACATTATGAGCATCGTGAGAGGCATTGCCCGGACAGCCCACCCACCTGCCTCGTTCCTTTGCCTGAAGGATATAAGCGGCCAATTGAGTGGCCTAAAAGTCGAGAAAAGGTCTGCTGAGTCTCTTCACTCTATCAGTTATATATATGCGTGTTAAAAAACTAATACTAATTTCGTTTATGCAGATCTGGTACACCAACGTCCCTCATACCAAGCTTGCTGAGTATAAGGGGCATCAAAATTGGGTTAAAGTTACCGGTGAGTATCTAACATTTCCAGGAGGAGGAACCCAATTCAAGCATGGTGCTCTTCATTACATCGATTTCATACAGGAGGTTGGTATTCAGATGTAGTTCTTTTGTTAGAAAGTTTGAACTGGTTTGTACTTTGATCACTTTAAAGAGTAATATTTGTGCTGATGAAAAATATGCTTTACAGTCTGTCTCTGATATCGCTTGGGGTAAACGCTCGCGTGTGGTCTTGGATGTTGGGTGTGGTGTTGCAAGCTTTGGAGGTTTCCTCTTCGACAGAGACGTGATCACGATGTCCCTTGCGCCTAAAGATGAACATGAAGCTCAAGTGCAGTTTGCTCTTGAGAGAGGCATTCCTGCCATTTCTGCTGTGATGGGAACTACAAGGCTACCTTTCCCTGGCAGAGTTTTCGACATCGTTCACTGTGCTCGCTGTAGAGTGCCATGGCACATAGAAGGTAAGTAGCATCACTGCCATAGATGTAGTCTCTGAACTCTGAATGGAAAACTCTTCCTGGATCTTTACCATCTGTTACTATACATGGACAGGTGGAAAACTCCTTCTGGAGCTAAACCGTGTATTGAGACCTGGAGGCTTCTTTGTGTGGTCTGCTACTCCTGTTTATCAGAAGAAGACAGAAGATGTTGAAATCTGGAAAGGTAGTACAAAGCGTTATCCTCCATGTATATTTGCTCTGGAACATCCTTTTTCTCACACCTCATGTTGGCGAATTTGGCAGCTATGAGTGAACTCACTAAGAAAATGTGTTGGGAACTCATATCGATTAACAAGGACAAAGTCAACGGAGTCGGTGTAGCTACTTACAAAAAGCCTACTTCAAATGAATGCTACACAAGCAGATCAGAACAAAATCCTCCAATTTGTGCCGACTCTGATGACCCCAATGCATCTTGGTATATGATCTTTTTTCTTTATAATTGTTTTGGTATTGTGCTCAAATACATGTTTGGGTGTGGATTTTTAACAGGAAAGTGCCACTTCAAGCATGCATGCACACAGCACCAGAAGACAAAACGCAACGTGGATCTCAGTGGCCGGGGCAATGGCCAGCGAGATTAGATAAACCACCGTACTGGTTATCGAGTTCGCAGACAGGTGTTTATGGAAAAGCAGCACCAGAGGATTTCAGCGCTGATTATGAGCACTGGAAACGCGTAGTGACCAAATCGTACCTTAAAGGTTTAGGAATCAACTGGGGAACTGTTAGAAATGTCATGGACATGAAAGCCGTTTATGGAGGGTAAGTAATACAGAACAGCACAGAGGTTCTAAAGGATACCTTCTTTAATCTTTGTGTGTTTGTGTTCACTTTGTAGATTTGCAGCGGCTCTAAGAGAAATGAAAGTGTGGGTGATGAACGTGGTTCCAATAGATTCACCAGACACGTTAGCAATAATCTACGAACGAGGACTGTTTGGTATCTACCACGATTGGTGTGAATCTTTCAGTACTTACCCGAGATCATACGATCTTCTTCACGCCGACCATCTTTTCTCCAAACTCAAACAAAGGTATGTCTGTTGTCTCTGAAAAGAGTTTCTCATGCCAACTAACTAACTTTGTATTCGACAGGTGCAATCTGACGGCGGTTGTGGCGGAAGTGGATAGGGTACTGAGACCGGAAGGGAAACTGATAGTGAGGGACGACGCGGAGACGATACAAGAAGTGGAAGCGATGGTGAAAGCGATGAAATGGGAAGTGCGTATGACTTACTCAAAGGAGAAAGAAGGTTTGCTTTCTGTTCAAAAGTCAATTTGGCGACCCGAAGAGGTAGAGACTCTCACTTACGCTATCGCCACTTAAGAGATAAAACAAACTTAGTTCGAGTCGGTCTTTTTGTACGTAAACACACACTCTTGTCTTAACTCCTTGTTATCACCATCATCATCTCTTTTTCAATCTCTAGGAAATTTCTTTTATTTTTTAAGCGTCGAGAATGAGTTTTTGAGTTGTGTGTCTGTACTATTCAAACTTTTTTCTTTGTAACGTTCTTGAGGTTCTATGGTAAAGTTAGAATACCGTGAGATGTGATTCCTAATGACTCTTAATAGAGTTTTAACACGATAGATTCAAATGGATATGAGAACTTTGATGAACAGAGAGATAGATACATTGTTGGGTTTACATAAGAATGGATACAAACATGATCACCATTTCCAGAAAACATTGGAACCACACTTGAACTTGTCTTTGCCTTCGCATTCCAATGCCAAATCTTCTGAGATAAATGGCACTTTCTGCAAAATACAAAAAAAAAAACATGAAGAAGAACATCATAATCTATTCAATCGTCTATATCTCTCAAAGAACGAAAAGGTTGAGTTTTAAGAATAACCTTTTGCTTGGCAAGATCTTGACATCCTGTGAAATTCTCAGGGAACTTGCAGCTTCCGAACTGAACGGTGAATGCTCTCGCAAAGTTTGCTCCACTTGTTGCCAATCTCTTCTTATCATTCAGTTCCTATTAACCAAAATTTTCAAAAACAAAACCGTTAATTTGCATTTTTTAGAGATTTCAAGATTCAGAACATTTCAAGACTTTACTTTGTTGGCTATGCTCTTCTCGAGGTATTCATCGAAGACGCTAGCATTAGCAGAAGCAGAGACAGCAGCAGTGGAGAAGAGTGTAGCAGCTAAGAACATCATGGCGGATCTTCTTCCATTAACATCATCACCACCACCAACTCGTTGAGCTGCTTTGATCACAGGAACCGTCTGTTTCTTCTGGCCAAACCCAACCGATGAATTCACCAAACCCACTTTCTGGTTTAGCTCTACTGAGCTAGCACCAGAGATTGCGTAGCTGCAGGTGAGAACACTCGAGTTCATGGCCGCCATTAAATCTCTCTCTCTGTTGCTTCTTCAGAAAGTCAAGAGCGTTTGAGTTTTTGATTGGTGGCTGAAGGAGGAAGGAGATTAGAATGTAGTATTAGAGATGAAAGAGGATGATGATGACGTGGACGTGTGAATGTAATAAAGGATTGTGGTTGGAGAGTGGTGGATAAGGTGAGATTTCACTACTGTCCTAGTGGCGGCAAAAAGTCCAAAATCTTTTCTTACTACTCAAAGAAAGTTTTAGGTCTTTCATATTCTCTGAGTGTTTATGTGGTTAGCTTTTCTTTAGTCCCCACCTCTAAGCTCCATAATCTCTGCTTCAAACTCAGTTCTATCATGTTATCATGAGCCTGATCAGGATTAGCCCACTGACTCCATTTGGCATGTCTATCTTTCATACAAAGAACAATGTGTGCTTCTAAAAAACAGAGCTTCCATCATTGTAAGATTGTCTTAATAGAATAAAAAGAATTGAACAACAAGAAAATGTACAGAGCATAGAAAGCAAATTAAAAAACTGGCTTTATGATGTTCTTGCTCTCTGTGGCTTCATCAATGTGTTTTCTGTTTTAAAATTTTAACATTTTTATTAAAAGATATTTTTCTGTAAACAACACAGTATATATATAAGAATAATCTTTTTAATTTAAAATATATTTTTAGATTTTGGATAATTCTTATTATTATTAATTTTAATCACTATTCGGCAAAATAATTTAAATCCGTTTTTTATTTTGTAGGTAATTTATATATTTGATTCATTAAAGATATAACGATATTAACCACTCGCCAGAATTCAAATGCAAAAAATGATTTCGAAAATAATAGTATAGATACCTCGTTAACTTTTGTTACCTTGACTTTATATCATGTATTTTGTCTTTGATATATATATATACACCCATTCTAACGCAGCTTTAAGTAACTGTGGCATTTGTAATCGTTAACTTTACTCTTGCATCCTTTGATTAGAGACTAATAATAATGACAGTATCATTTTAAGGGAAGAATCCATGGAAATACACAACTTGGAATGTTTTTATATGTTCCACAGTTTCTTTTTTGGTGCTCAGATTCTAATTTAACAAAAGATAATACATGATTTATACAATAATATCACATCATCAGTTGTCATCTCTATAAAAGGGTTTTTGTTTTGAGAAGAGTAAGGAAATTGAGGCATTTGCCCTTTTTCTTCTCTCTCTAGTAAGCAAAGTAAAAGATAAAAACAATCAAACCTCTGCAAAAGTAGAATCTTTCTGTACACAAACTGTAGTGTGTGACTGGTCTGTTCTGCCACTCACATTGATCTACTTCTCTTCAGGTTAAAGGCTTTTTTCTTTCTTCTGCCTTTGGGAGGATTCTGCTTTGCTACTATAGCTATGAGAAAAGGGTTTCCTCAAAACGCATGTTTTTTTAGCCGTTTGAACCCAAGGGTTAGCCCTTTATTATGTTGGTTTCCCTCTCTGTAAAAATAGCTAATGGAACATCACAAGATTCCATTTAAGACCCTTTGGTAGTAATCATACTGCCGTGTTCGCCATGCATCTAAGCTGCTGCTGATGAGAGATAGCACCAACGAGACACATTGCTGGTTTCGTGACCCCAACCAAATACAAAGAAAAGAAAGACTGTTACCAACAGTTGATCATGCGCCAAGTTGGATTCAACGGACATAAAACAAAAGGCTTTACCTCTTCGGTTAAGCTTAGATGGAATCGTTTTCTTAGGTTTTGAATGGTTCGTGGACCACCTTTGAAGCAAGGGTAACCCGAGTCCTAATCAAGACAATACCAGAATATGAAACTTCACACGGCATATAACTAGGCGTGCTACCATATCATATACTATATATGATTCTGGTTTAATATAAAAGAAGGCAAGAGATTATGATGATACCTGTAACATTTCAACTAAGAGAATAATTCTCTCAGCGTGCTTTCTACATGTAAGGAATCCTTGAATGCATAGCACCTAACAACAATTGACAGTTTAGATCTCTTCTTCAACATAATAGCTCTACGCAGGAATGGTTTAAGAGACTTGAGTGATGGAATTAAGAGGTGAGAGGAAGAGTCACGTGGTGGATACCTTGAAATAGTCAAAGAACTCACTTGGAACCCCATCAGCATCAGAGTCCATGACCTAGTTGTGACAAGTGTTATTGGGTATAAATTTGGACTACCGGATTCAATGAAATTTAAGCACAAAGGAGTTTGAAGGGACGAAAACCAATCTGTTATAAGAGAAAGAATGATTTTTTTACCTCAAGAAGTTCACGAGTTAACTTAAACGGAGCACTCTCAAAGTTTACACCACCAGGCGAATTGGAAAGCATAAACCCGAAATCAATGTGTATGATGTGACCCTCTTCATCCAAGAGAAGATTCCCATTATGACGATCTTTTACCTACAACCAATTGAAAACCATGGGCAAATGAGCCTTTAAAACCACCTAACATGCTATTCATGAAACATATAAACGGCACCAGGACATGTAAAACCTATAAATCCCTTTGTTTACAACGCACTAATATGCTCGTATAGGTGAATAAACAATGTACTCAGAGAAGGGGCCGCTAAGAGATGTACCTGCAGAAGGTAACAGACCAAAGAGTATCCGGCCATACTCTCAACAAAATTCCTCTGCAAAAGAAGCCAGCTCGGAAGGTTATATACATAAAATAGCATATGGCACAAGAAGGCAAGAATGGGTCATTATATTATATGAAACAAAATAACCAACATGCTGGTTGAATTGAACTATTACGATCTACATCAACAGCATATTACCTGGGCGAGCTTAAAACTAGGAGAGTTTTCTTTATACTTTGCGGCAAAGAATTCACGTAGGCTAGTGATGTTGGGGTATCTACTTTTGATAGAATGAATAGAAGCCTGCAGGAAGGGAGATGGTACTTACTACATACGCTTCCATTGTAAAAAAAGAATGATGACAGGATACCACGTCGTATTAAACAGGTTCTGGTTTACAAAATTACCGTATCTGGAATTGTTTCTATAAGGGCAGTATACGAAGATGTAACCAAGACTTCATAAGGACGTAACCAGAGGGGTAGACCTGCTTCTTGGAATATATCTAGCACATGGACAAGACAATTCTCTATAAGATTGGAAACAGAGTCGTCTTTAACGGAATAAGAAGACATGAAAACCAAAACGAGAAGCCATACCCCAAGAAACAGGATATTAGCAAAAAGTAGATATAAGAAAGTATCACCCACCATAAAAGTGAGATATGAGTTGCACAGCAAGATGTTCCTGCCGACAGTCATCACCGCTCTTCACAATAATCTGCGAATATCTACAGCCTTTTAAAAATAGAGGTAGAGAGAAATATAGTATGGCAAAATAGTCAACACACAAGGACACAGTTCAGTAAAGATTACGGAAGTAAATTTCTGACTCCTTTGACATCAGCTTTTCAACGTCAACATATAAAAATAACTTGAAAATTTAAAGAGAACCATAAGCAGAAGAATATCATTATTTTGATGTCTACATTGTTGCAGGTCTAAAAGAGAAAAAAATGCTATGGTCAGGAACCTACTATTCCTTAAAAACAAAATATGGAATCACGAGTTATGGTCCCCTAGATAAGGAAGATCAACAGTTTCAACCCCAATAATATAAAACTGTGGGTGCTAGTTGACACAAATCCCTATTCTAGTTATCAACAACAAACTTAATATAGAGGAATGAACTCGGTCGGGAAATATTAATGATAAAAGGTAAGGTTTTTTGCAGCACTTACAGAACGCAGGTCCCAACCAGGTAAATTTCCATATATTGAAGCTTTACGAATTCTCTCTCGCTTTCCATCCCAAAGTTCACCAGATAAGGCATCACCCTCCTTTAGCATTCCACCATTGGCCTTGTGAACATCACAAAAAATAGATAGACGGTTCAAAATTCAGAACAAGAAAAGGAAGATCTGTTAAACATGCATTTACCCTTGGTTGTGCATCTGAAGAATCCTGACCAGCCCCTTTGAGAGGAAGGCCTGGGGGTGCCTCACCCTTTGCTGCAGCAGCCTGCATAAGTTATTAAATTGTGGATAAATGACGGGTAGAGGAAGAATAACAAATAGAACACATGCAATGACTTCAAACTGTAGGTGACTATAAGTAACTGAAGTGCACAGGACAAGAACAAGTACATGTACTAAAATATCGACTCAATTGAGTATCAGAGTTATTTCCACCACAAGAAAAAGTACATCATGTATCATATTGAATTCAAATGGCAAAAGCATACATTGCCTTCTAGAAGTTATCGATCATGAAATACTCACCCTTACTTCCTCCATGGCGACAGTACTTGGAACACGGCGATGTTCCTTTTTACGTGGGACTGCTGGATCAGGAATGCTCTCCATTCGAAGTCCTGGGTCAGCCGTCACGACAACCCTTACCCATTCAAGATCAGAGTTTAGCCCAGTTCTTGGGGCCTCAGCCAGGACATCATCGAATGGATCACTCAGCGATTCAAGAGATACAGTACAACTCTCCACTGAGAGGCTTACACTGACAAGTTTCACCTTCACGTCGGGCTTAGGAGTCATTGCCTGATCAATTGCTTGGGCAGTGGAAAGCGACATTCGGTCAGCACTGTTGCGATAAGCCTCCTGAGTAGTCCATAGCGGATAAGCCCATGCAGGTTGCTTTTGAAAAAAGGCGTCCCCGTTGGCCAATGGTATCCCCCCTCTAGAAAGCTTCTGGGAGTTTGATGTATCTTTAGCACTGTTTCAGAAAACAAAAGGAACAGTGGGAGAAGGCTTTCATATAAATTTTTACACTTGGTACGACTAACAGGACATAAAAAGAATAACTTCCTAGTAGAGGTACTAGATAAGTATTATCTTACGAAGCAGTGGATAAGTATTACTTTGAGAAATTTTAAATTTACCTGGGTGTTGCCGCTTTCAAAACCTCTACGGAGATCATGTAGGGCGCTTTTTCCCTAGAATTCAAAAGAGTGGATTCGTCTTCAGGAATATGAACGACACGATAAACTCCTCTCCCCATTGGAAAACAAATTCCTGGAAGGTTATTGGGGAAATTTTTTAGTATCTGGTAATAAAAACAGTTACACAACAGAATCAATGTAAGATGGAATAAAAGAAGGAATCTAAAACTGCTTCTAAAAGCTGAAATCATAAGATCAGTGATAAAAGAGAAATCAAAGAGTGGGGGAAAAATCTCCAAACAAGAGAGGAAAGATTGCAATATGTTCTGAAAATCTAATCAGACAAAGAAGGGACCAACATCTACCATACATTGGACTTATAGAAGCAGCACAAACATGATTCAAAGGATATACTACTTTTTCTAAGACAAGATACATGATTTAAATCTCAGTAACATTAGAACGGGGTAAATTTTTCACATACTCAGAGAAATGCATACGTGACTGAGATAATGCAATGCCGGCTCAATAGATATGAGCTACACAGATAGCAAACCTCTAAATAAATGAAAATTCAATTTCAGAAAATACCTCCAGTGGTTTCAGCTTCAGATAAATGAAAATTGATCTCTGCAAGAGACTAAAACCAAAGAGAAGAAACATGAAATCTGGTCAGTTGCTACAAAGGTATAATTTAACAGCCTAAAAATAATCATCAATATGGAAAGTCAGGTGTAATGATTACCTCCCGAAGAGCAATCTTCCGATCTTCGATGGGAAAGACATCTACCAAACCATACGATGTTTCACATAACGCTTGTACAAATTCTAATGACTCATGGTAAGCCCCTTTCCTGAACTGTGAAGCGGTATTTTTTGGTAGTGGGGGCTTACCAGCTGTAGTATCATCCTGCTGCTTAGGTGAACCTGGCCGCTTCTGCAATGGTTATAATAAGAAAGATTGGTATGCGCAGAATCAAGAACACATAACAGTAAAGAATGTCCAGTATAGATAAGTAAATAATTGCAGTCGACAACCACCTTGTTTCAGCCAACATTTGCATCAAGCAAATTTCACAAGAAGCAGATATTTATGATTATATCCTACAAAAATCTTGGCAAATGAATCTAAAGATATGGATCGAAAGAAACTCGAATATCAAGCAGTGCAGCTAAACCCAGTATTTGCAATAAGATAGAAACACAAAGGACAAGTCAAATGAGAGCAAACCTCTTTGTGCTTCTTTGATCCAAATAGTTCAGAATCTTCAACAGACTGGTCACGATCTCTGAACAATTTACGGAAAAAGTTCTCTGTCCCAGGACTGCTTTCAACTATGCCATTGCTCGTATTTTCAATTTCTGAAGTAGGTTTTGCGTCTTCTGAATGTGTACGGAATAATCTTTTGAACAGAGAAAATTCTGGAGATTCGTCACCCTCGCTTTCACTCCCGTCATCGGCTTTGACAATATCTTTCTTGTCGTCAGGCTTCTCCTTAAATAACTTTTTGAAAAACCCCTCCCTTTCATCCTCTTCACCAGATTTATCATCAGCAAGGACTGCTCCATTCGTCTCATTCTTTTCATCAGCATGTCGTTTGTCATCAACTTTATCCTTGAAAAGTTTCTTAAAAAATCCATCTTTGTCCTCATCATCTATTGCTTTAGGAACTTTATCTTCCTCAGTTTTGCTGTCACGGAATAGTTTCTTGAAGAACCCTTCTGAGTTTGCATTTGACTCCTCATCCTCCTTTTTATTCTCTCGCAATAACCTCTTGAAGAAACTCTCCGAGTTTGCACTCAAATCCTCTTCATCACCCTTATTATCTCGTAACAACCTCTTAAACATCCCATTCCCATCTGAACTCGATGTCAATTCCTCGTTTTCTCCTTTACTACTTAACAGCCTCTTGAAGAACCCCTCTGAACTGTTTGTTACCTCCTCATCTTCTGCTTTATTATCTTTCATGAGGCGCTTAAAGAAACCCTCCGAGTTAGACGTTGTTTCATCCCCCTCACCTTTGCTGTCCCTCCTGAGCCTCTTGAAAAACCCTTCCTTCTCACTCTCTTCATCATCTCTCTCACCTGACTTTCTAAACATCAAAGCATCTCTGACTTTAGGACTCGGGATAAGCTTCTTAAAAATCTTACTGTCCTCAGCAGGTAACTGACTACCATCATCCTGAACGCTGCTCCCCGGGGAAGGCGAGAATGACAAAGACTTCTGCATCGGAGGAGACAGCTTCAACGAGAAGAGCTTCTGTTTCGACGACAAAAGCCTACTCAAGACCTGATTCTTACTCCCGGGGGTCGAAACCTCACTCTGCACACGCATAAGAGGAGACCACTCACCCATAATAGTAGCAGCAATCTGACACTTCTCTTGAATCCTACCAATCCCTTCACTATCCTCAGAATCCTCCAACTCAGCCAACAAAAACCAATGCACTTTCAGAGCAATCTTCAACGACTTAGCACAGATATCTATCACAAACTTATCAAGCGAGGGGCTCGGCTTGTGCACCATCATATAACAAATCTGGAAGAGATAACTCTCGATACCTGATAAAGGAAGCGTATACATCCTATTGCATAAGTAATCCCTAACACCAGCGTGAGGATGCTTGTAGAGGTAACTAACAGCGATCCACTCGCAGAAGAAAGCTGAATCGAAGAACCTAATAAGCCAACCGTTGGAGCCAGCGGACTCGGAGATGAGGTTACTCGGTGAGGTGATCTCGCGAGGCGACTCAGCTGAGTCACCTCGAACGAGTGATAGAAACCGTCCCATCGTCATTCTGATCAGCTTCGCGTAATCATCCGAGAGACGGATCTAAACGAATCGAATCTCTATCCGGTTTAGCTAAACCCTAGGATTCTCAGTAAACCTTCACTCATAAAACCTAATCGCTTCTCTGTAACCAACTAAAAGCTCAATCGAAGCGCTTAGGCTAACCTAACCAGATGGAAATAGAGATTACTCGTATCTTACTCGATCGAATCGGCGTAAACCGGAGGCGATCGGGAGTTTTAACCGGAGATCGAACTGATCTCACGGAGAAGGAACGTAGCGATCAGCTGATTCTAACGATGATCTGGTCTTCGTCGTCTCCGAGATTGTCAGCTTGAAGAGAGATCAATTCGAAAGAAGTAGCTGAAACGGCGAGAAGCGATCGCCGTTGACTCTGCCGGAAGCGGTTATTGTCGTCGTCGTCGTCGTCTGTTGGTGGGAGAGAGAGAGAGAGAGAGGGGAAAGTAATTATTGTTTGCAATACTTTTAAATTAATTTAACTTCTTCTGGTTGTTTAATTATTTTTAATTATTTATTATATTTTTTTGTCTTGGTGAAGGAAGGGAACTAACGTGCGCTGGAAAGTTCGCGCGATCAGAGTTGAAAATTTAAGTGGGAAATAATGATTTGTCCAAAACGGACAGTTGATTAATCATCACATGCTTTTGAATTTCGAATCTGATAAGCTATTAAACTAATCTACAGCACATAAAATGAAAGATTAATGTTTCCACTTATGCTTTTGAATTACTTAAACATGGTGCACAATGCTACAAATAATTAATATATAATCATAGAAAACGAACTTTAACCAAAGAAATTGTTTTAGGAAAACTCGAAATTTAATAAGTAGCCATCAGTATACGAGGGATCAGAGATGTTCTTAGATAAAAGGACCAATGTGAAACGTAATTAAGATTAAATAAACTACGAACAGAAACCGACATGGTCTAAAACAGAAGTAGACTCAAAAGACACGCAAAACTAAAGTCACGAAAACCCAAACCCAAAGCCATTTCATACAACCAAATCGGGCTGGTGAATAAGGCTTTTATCTAGACACGAGACAAGAACAATACGAAGGACATAGCACCGAGTACGGTGGTGAAGGAGAAGGGAAGCAAGGAAGATCCGTGGTTCCCTGGAGATGGGTTTGGAGCTAGAAAACTTAAGTCGGGTCCAGCAGCTGCAGCAGCTCCTCCTGGAGCAAGACCTGGTCAAAATAATGATTCCAGGTTAAGAAACTTTAATTAATCACATAAACACATAAAAATGAAATTATGATCAGTAGTTATAATTGTGGTCTAATGTTTACAAGTCTATTAAAGTTTTTTTTTATATATCCACACAATCCTTTGTTATGTCATGGTCACATGTATAAGTTTTTTATATATCCACACAATCCTTCGTCATGTCATGGTCACATGTATAAGCTAGCGACTGTAGGTGTTCTAAAATATAAACGGAAGTACAGAACCCAGATGGTCTCAAAAGGATCAACTAATAAAATAAAATAAAATTTTATTTAGCATTTAATAACAGAAAACAACATTGCATGAGACAAAAATTAAGAGTAAAAAATAATCAAAATCAAACAAAGGAGAAATATAAAATACCTGGAGCCATAGTAGGAGCGGCGGACACTGCCAACAAAATAAAAAACAAATGAAAAAACAGTATCAGTACAAATTCACAAAAAAAATATTCTTACATAAACTAAAAATGATGAAAAAATAAGGATACAAACATAGATCTATAAAATCAAAAAGAATCTAAGAAATGAAAAAAATACAAAAAAAAATTAATAAAATAATAGATCTTACATCCACAAGCAGCCATAGGAGGAGCGTGAAGCTTGCATGCAGCGGGAAGTGTAGCTGCTTTAGTCATGTTCAAAGTAACTCCTAGAGAAGCACTGCTTTTAAACGCCTCACATAGACACTCTGCGTCAGTCTTGAGCACCGTCTTAAGGCCGTTGCAACACGAACTAGCCGGCTTGGCCTCCGTACCTCCAGCGGAAACAAAGGACAAACAATCAGCCATGTTGAGTATGAGCATCGAACAGTCTACAGCCGGAGCCGGCGCCGCCGTGTGGTGATGAGCTGCTTCAAGAACGGAGGGGATGGAGAGAAGGAGGATGAAAAGAAAAGGTGTCAAGGTAGAGAATGAAGTGGCCATTGTAGGTGTTTATGTGAAAGATGAGAGGAGTTTCAATGGATAGAAGTGTGTGGCGGAGACTTTGAAGAGTAAAGAGGAGAAGAAGAAGAAAGGGCAAGGGGGTATTTGTAGGTCGGTTGCTTTGGGTGTTGCATATTAACGATGACGTTTTGTGTATGTGTCATGCATTTTCATATGGATGCGTGATCGTGTGGTCTATACGAAGAGAGATCTGGCCTTTCATCTTTCCTTTCTTGTTATTATTACTAATGTATGCACTTTACTTTTTGGTATATTTCAAGAAACTTGATTAGCTTTTTTTCTTACTACAAAAACAAATATAAATGGATTAATTAAAGATTTTAAACCCAAATCCTGTATACATATTTGCCAATATTGCAAGAATACGTGGAGTGTCGTGGGTCTTGTGAAACTAGTCTATTGACCTCGATCGTCGGATTCCCACGGTTATAAAAAATAAAAAATATTTGCCAAAATTTTCATTTGTGTACACTATTATAATTGAAGTTAGAGTGAAAAATAATAATTAACCATTATGAAGAAATTTCTGATTAGTTGGTGTTTCTTCATACTTTCTTGAAAATGTCAAACTTCATTGAAGGAAAGGTTTTATTTTCAAAACTTTTAATTCAGTTGAGATTAGATCTTTTCAATTTTTATGTGGTTGCGGTGGATATTACGTGATTCCATGTAGTGGTGAATTATTGTGTCATTTATATCATTTATTTTAGCCAATTTACTGTTACTTTAGTGGCCGAAATAAATGTACTTTAGTTCTCAAATGGGTATTGGACACTGGACTAATGGAGATTTTCATGACTTTCCACCTCCCTTAACCCCTATAGTTCAATTCAGGGCCGGAAAATAGGTTGATTTACTCATCGAGATAATCACAAACCAGCTTCTAAAGACAAATTAAACCCATGGCCGGTCTTAATGCATAGGCTATTGCAAACACTGGTTTATGATCCTCAAAATTTAAGAAAAAGGTATATAAATATATATATGTAAATATCCAAATTTATTATAAAAAAAATATATAATTTTTCACCAAATTGTTTACAATCCCTAAAATTTTAGAACCGGCCATCACTGCTCTCCAAAAATAACAAATAGAGGTATGCGTTACTTAATTTGCACGATTCACCTAAATAGAAAAGCTTCTTGTTTCTGCTCGAAAATTTAATTTGGAAGGTGGAGGATAATAAATGTGACATATGTATTGCGTTACTCTTTACTCTTTACCTCAACACATGCATGTCTACACATACTTGTAGAGGATCGGATGATTTTCCACTGTATGTTAAAAGCATCAGATCTTATTTCCCAAAGTAAGAGATTCTTGTTGGTGATCTGGTCGACGTGTAAAGATTACAGTATCCAAACTATGCGGATCCGTAAGAAAAATATCAACGGTTGAAATGAAAAACAAATGTTCCTTCACTTTTTTTCCATGAAGTAAAGCTATTCTTAAATATGTGTTAAATGTTAACCTTTGAGTACTAGTATCTAAACTTGGTACACATTAGTTACATCTTCGGTGACTCTTTGAAGTTTCTTCCTATGTGATTATGTTTTGAGCTAATATAAGTCCATTACAGCTCTTTCACAACCTACATAATATCGAAAAGATAGTAGACATTGATTAATAGGTACATTTATATCACTTATAAAGGTAGTACTAACCGAATTTTACCTTCAGTTGTTATGTTTAGATTAGTAAATCGCTCAAAAGTTGATCCATATGTTTTCAAGATTTTGTGTGCGAACGTGATCATTTTCATTTTAAAATCTATATATAAACTAAACAAATTTGTAAAAAAAAAAGTTTTTATATAAGTTTTGTTTACTCCTTAGACCTAGAAAACTTTTGGGATCACGCTACGATTATTAATATATATATATATATATATATATATAAGTTTTGCTATGGAATTTTCTGGTTATAGAATTTTATAGCATTATACTATCATTAATAACGTCTTGGTATAACCTTTTTCCATGTTTGGGTGGATTCATTGTTTTTAAGAATGTTTTGTATCTATCAAATTTAAAGTGATAATTCTCTCAAATAGTCATTTTTAAGTTTTTGTCACAAAAATAATCTTCGAGAAAGAAAATGATCAAAATAGTATTTTTTATTTTGAAAATTTTAATATTTATTAATTTGAAACTATATATCCAAAACTTCATCCCTTAACTCTAAACTCTAACTATATATTAGTTAACCATAGGGTAAAAATACATATTTTGGTCATTTTTACTTTTTAATAAAATTTATTTTGGTTATTATCTTTACTGAGGACTATTTTTGTTACAAAAATTTAAAAAATACTATCCTATGGAATTTCTCAATTTAAAGTGCAATGAAGTTATTATATGAAATTAATGATTATTTATCATATTATCGTGATTGGGCCGTATGTCGGAAGATCACTTAAATTTGAACTCCCTTCGTGGCCCGTTGAAAAGAATACAGAAAACAAATCCACCCATAACTTCCATCATCTTTCCAAATTTCCCCATAATAAACAAATTGTTAGTTATGAGATTCTTTTGGTTTACGTACGTTTATGTGTAGTTGAATTAGAGATAAGTAATGTAGAATCCTTGTGGCTTTACACTGTTATATGATGGTTGAGTACGTTTATCATATATAATGACCGATCACAGGCTTGATTGTTGGAGTTGGGACTTTCGGGTTCCAAAAGTCTAAAGAGACTACAATATAAGGAAGCAATTAACTTAGAAATTAAATTCTGAATTGATAATCATTACTAAGACTAGTTTATATTAATCTAACGTAATCAAAATTTTCATTCCTTTGATAATTCGTTCATGCAAACACCTTACGTTCTAGAGTGAAAAAAAAACAAATGACAATTTCATTTATTACATTCATGTTACATAGTACAATCTTACACTTGAATAATTATAGCGTAACCATCAACCACAAAATGCCAATCACAAGCTTATTGTATCAAACAAATTATTTTTAAGCAACCAAATCATTAATTAAAACCAAACCACACATGCATGTTGTGCTTTAATTCACTTTCTTAGTTGATCGCAGAGCAAACCCTACGAATCTCCCCATCTGATCCTGTCTTAACTTCTATAAGACTCATCTTCACCATCGAATTCCCGAACTCTGTTCCAAACCTCAAGGATGGTCTACGTAAGCCTAATAAACGTTCTATGATGACTCGAGTCTCGGTGTCATTCCACAAGACGAGATCGGACTGGAGAACCACGCGGCTTGACCTCACTTTACTTAGGAACGATGTGTCAAAGCTGCCAGCACTACCTTCGTCTAAGTCGACTCGGGCTGATGCGTCTCCAGTTTGAGGGCATCTAGCCTGAACCAATGGTACAAAACTTGGATCGATTGATGGGTCGGGTTGTCCTGTACCGTTGAAGTTGAAGAATCTGCCTCTTACCAAACCGCAACCAGCTGTCCCTATTGTGTGCCCGCCTAGTGAAACCAAAACTCGTTAAATTAGTATCAGCAAGTTGGAATTTGAATGCGCCAAATATAACATGAAATTTATTTACGATTTGATACGTACTAAATGTTGTATAACGATTCAGAACTTGTTGATTATGGAATGAATTAAATCTCGGTACAAAAAAATACACATTCGTTCGATCGAACGAGTATAGTAGATAAGTAAGTTTTGTCTAAAAGCTTACACGGTATAATATTATATCTTTTACAATAAGGAAAACCGTCTTTGTTAGATAAGAAAATTTTCATAAAGGTAATATTAAATTTTGAAAATATATAAATATGGATCTAAAGGATTTAAAATTATTTATTCACATAATTAAGGGGATGTATTCAATCTAAAATTTGTGGTGATTTGACTTTTAATGAGGTTTTAGATGATGTTAAGAAATTGCAGAGAATAAAATGATTTTTGTTAAACCACTCTAAAATATCACCTAAAACCATAGGATTTGAGTTTTATTTTTTTTAACTAAGAAACTCCACCCAAACACTCTAAAATCACTTGAAAACTTTAAAACTCCATAACTTAGAATATTTTCAATAACAGTGGATTTCAGAGTATTTTATAAAATGTCAAGTTCAATAACACTGGATTTTAGATGAGTTTTTAAAATTTATGTTTCAATAACAGTGAATTTGTCATTTTGACACAAATCGCCTAAAACTCTCAATTGAATACACCCTCTTAAATATGCATTTGTCTCAATCATGCTTTTTCTCTAAGTATTTATGCTTTGTCAGTGTCAATTCATGTTTGCTGGCAACAGAACTGCATTAAAAATTGAATGTAATGACAACATACCAACAAGGGTTACGAGATCTAGCGTGTTGAGAGTTTTAGCAGCAAAGTCTCGCTTCTGCTTGTCCACGGCATCGTTTGGTCCGGGTAAGATCACGTCCGAGGCTTGCGAAATTCGGCCGTCTAGACGTCCCAATGGCACTCGCCAGCCTTGTCCACCAGTCTGCATCACCCAAGTTTCAATACGTTAGATATTTATATATTTATACGTGCGTGTAACTATTTAAACCAAAATAACTAATTTAAAAATGTGTTACCAAAACAACGGCGTCACGAGCAGCAAGGGTAAGGATATCAGCACAAGAAACAATTCCAGGACACTCAGCCTCAAGCCTAGTCTTAGCCTCTTCAATAGCTTCAAACCCTCTCAATGAACGGTTTGGACCGGCGGTTCTCTCCGTGTTGTTACCAGCGATGAGAACCGAACCATCGCAGCCACGGACAAAGCAATCGTGAAAATGCATACGCAAAATCCCGGGTGCATTAGCCGGGTTAGACTGGACATGTTTTCGAACCACCGATGTCACAATAGACTCTACGTTTCGGCATCTATTCCCATAGAACCCAACACGCGGTCTCTGACCAACACCACGGTTTGAGCCACTGTTTCCTTGTGCAGCTACAGCTGCAACCAATACTAAAAACGTTACTAGAATGAATAGTAGATTATAACCACGACCCATTTTGTGTTTCTGATAATACTAATCAAGAAAGTGTTTGAGCTTTGTTAAAGTTGTTATTGTTTGCTGTGTGTGCTGTGTTTTGAGTTTTGGGTTAAAGGTTGTATATATAGGCCAGAAAGTCTTGGGAATAAGAATTCTGACGAGCAAGTTCGGCACACGACGCCGGAATTCATGGGAATTATATTAGTATTATAATGTTGATATAGTTAATCATTAAATAACAGTTGGTTGCATTATGATGTAGACGAGTCGGTCCATTGAACAATCATATTTTCATTGTTCTTTTGTATCCTTGTGAGCGAAGCTATCTTCGTTATTTTTTTTGACTAAAGGCTTAGCTATCTTCGTTATAATCAGATGATATGTAGCTAAACTGTAAAGAACTCGGTTAGTGATTTTCTGATTCATTTAGTGAGATTTGCAAATTTTGTAGCTGATTAATGGATTTACAATTAACCTAAAATGTGATTTGTTATTAAAAAACAATGAATTTATTGAAAATTGAAGAATATAAATGAATTGGAATTTTTTTTAACACTGATTTATATTTATATTACAATTATGATACGAGAAAGATTACATAGACGATTCGACAACCGACAATACTATATGTCTTATGAAGACTTACGCCAAACTGCATATATCACCTGAGCCGTCCTATGAAGATCCACGCCTGACCATAATTACTTGCACCATGTTGAAAATTCCTTGTAAGCTTTTCTTCCGTAATCTGCATAATTGTTTAATAAATCGCTCCCTCCGGAACTTGAAACCTGGATTTCTTGTAATCTGCAATAAATTACATAGTCTGAGATTCGAACCCCAAACCTGGATGTAGAAGCCTTTAAACCTTAACTAGTAGGCTACGGTGCTCCACAAATGAATTGGGTTAAAATGCAAATCTCCTAGACCCGTTGGTATCACAATAGAGATGTTTTATTTGGGTCAAATGCAAATAATATATTGATTAGCTCGATCAATTTTGTGAGGATGATATATGTTTTTTTTTTAACTTAGAGGATAATATAGGTTTCAAATCTTTTTTGGGCAGAAGTTCAAAACATTTCTATAGTTAAAAGGATAATGAAATTATATATATACTAGGCATAGTTGACCATTTAAAATGATTAATTTTGTCTGGTATGTTAGTTTTTAAGTATTTTTTTGTAATTTTGGATTAGCACGTATACTATTAAGAGTGTGATGAAGATTTAAAATTTAAAAGTATTCACCGCCATGGAATCTTTGAACTATCGGACAAGAGGCTGCTTGTGCATGAGGAAGGTGCAAAACAAAGAGGATAGGGTTAACCACTTCCATTTAAATAAAGTCATTACGAGGATAGGGTTAACGTTGGCTTTAGTTAGTTAATCACTTCCATTTAAATAAAGTCACTACGAGTAATAACATTACATTATCATTAAATTATACTGACAGTCTATATATGTAGATTTTTTGCTGACGAAATTCCTTTTTTCTGCTGATGAAAAACGTGTTTGGCCGTTATATTACAAGTCGTATGCATATTTAATTTGTATTTTTTGAATATGAAGTTGTGGTCTTTGATTTCGTTTTATATCAACAGAATATTTTTCTAAAATATATATATTATTCAATTGAAAAACGTAAGAAATTAACTTGAATTTGAATATGTTAATGTCGGTCGCAATATCGCAATATCAGGCTTTTTTTTATTCAAATCATTCAAACCACCGCATTTGGACTATCTGCGGAACTGTACTCTATATATATATATATATATATTAGCATACATATTCATATTTACAAACCTTTTCTAACTGGGCTTATTTACAAAATTTCCGATTCCGATCCAATTTTGTTTGATTTCTCGTTATTTTAAGATTTGAACTTTATACATATTATTTTAAATAGTCTGAAACATTATATATCATTTTCAAAATATAGTTTAACCTATCATTCAAATTTACCAATTGTTTGTATTATTTTCTGATCATTGATAAATCTTTATAATAAATTAATTATTCATGATAATAAAAATAGAATAAAACAACTTTATATATTTAATGATGATCTTTGATGTATTTAAAGATAATATTTGTATGTCAAAAAAGAAGATATTCGTAAGTTATTAACTAAAATACCACTAGATATGGTAGGTCAGTTGGTTTAAGCGCATGTATTGGTGATGTGTTTCTGATTCAAAATCCGGTAAAAAATGATGTATGCTATAAATGGTATCAGTAAAGACCGGTTCCGAGTTTTGAAAGAGATTACGGCCTAAGGTCCAAACTCCCTGTACTTAACAGGTAAACAAAGAAGTTATGAACTACATGTTAAATGTAATACCTCGAGGATGAATAAGTCTTGAATTTTTTTTTTGAGAAAAAACCGACTATACTGTTGTGCATACTTTTTCAAAGGATAATCAAACGGGAGAGGAGCAAAACAACGATGCTTATGGGTCTAGACTTGGTCCCTTTCAACAAAAGAAATTACTGACCACACAATATTGCTAGTCATAGACTCATAGCATTTAAAAAATGTATACAAATGAGTATTTTCACACAAAAATGTATACAACGAGAAATATTTTATTCGATGATTTGAAAAAAAATATGATGTCATATTTTAACATGCTGAAAACAGCTCCACTGAACGATTTAGGCGTTCTCGGTTGTAATTTCATACAAATCACCCAAATTCAGACAGAAAGATAGTGTGGAGAATTACATTTTATGTAAATTTTTTATAAAAAAGCCGAGTTTGAATGCACATCAAAACAATTCATGCTACATGGATATGAAACAATATTTTAGGTTTCATTTGAATATTTAGAAAAAGGGTTAGCCTGCCTCTCTTTTTTAAAAAAATTGGGTTCTTTTATGAATCTGAAATATCTTCGGGTTAATAAAAAAAATCCTTACCAAATAGATAATTTTGTTATACTAATTTTTAACTTAATAAAGAAATTATAATTATTCAAGATTTTATTGAGAGAAAAATTACGGCAAAAGTATAAAAATCTTAACAAAATTTGTAATATTTAGTTGTAAAATAAAAAGTGAATGAAAAATTATCCTGAAAACATAAAGCTAAGTTGACAAAAAAAAAACAGATTTGTTATAAAAATAATGGAAAAATCTATCTTTATTCATAACATAGAGGTTCCTTATATAGGTGATTACGCCGTCATAGATAAATGGAAAGATTACAAATCATAATCTTTTGGTTATGAGCCATCCACAATCTGGTTCATAACACTCCCCTTTGAAAGTCATAACCATTTAAAGCTTGTAATGTGCTTTAATGTTGTCTCATTAAAACCTTACCAGCAAAACCCAATTGGGACAAAAACATGGTGAAGGAAAAAGAATACAACACACATTACTCCCCCTGATTTGGACATTAATGAAGGTCCCTTGGATCTCTCCAATTTTCTGCAATCCGTGGGTGATGAAAATCTTGGACAGAATATGCTTCGTTTCGTCCTCGAACATGATAGTTGGTTCTTCTTTACCATCGGCCATGCCACAATCTGATCGAACATATTGAGTCATCGACCTCAAATACACACACACGAAATCTTGGATGATGTTGCTGTGATATGCGTGTACCACCATGTGTAAAACATAATATGTCTGAAAACAAATCAACAAAACCAAATAACCCCTCTTTGGGCTGGTTAGTATAAAATAAACCAAAATCAAAGGCTTCTTCATCGTTCTTATGGACCAAACAGATCAGTGTCTAAAACAAGACTTATGCATCGTCCATCTTAGGACTAAATGGACTTCTTTATCGTCCACCTTTGGACTGAATGG
>NC_027749.1:51897032-51897433 GCF_000695525.1 Brassica oleracea var. oleracea
GTGGGTTCATGATCCTCGCTTATATTCATAAATTCAAGTGCTACCTTGTATGCAAATAAATCATCTTATGTCGACATTCTTTATTGGTTCCATTATGTTCCAGACATGATATAATCGATTGAGATTCATTATTATCAGGACCTTTAATACTTTGCAGCTTGGTTATGTACCTTAGAGCCGACCGGCGTTATCTCCATGTTTTGGATGGTTTCCTTAGTAACATCGGATTTGGATTTTGATTATCATTCTTTTGCACCTTTCTTTTGTTTCCGGAGATTCTTATCTTTTGGAATCTATTGGTCTATCTTGTATAGACTCTGTAGCAACTTGACTGTGTCTCTCTTAGACATAAATTTTGTTGGTGCTTTACAAGCTGGTTTATATATGACTTAGTCATTTTT
>NC_027749.1:51897455-51897638 GCF_000695525.1 Brassica oleracea var. oleracea
GGCATTTGATTAGCTAGCTTTGTAAATGTATAATCTTTGGACGTCTATTTCACATTCTTTAGTCCGAGGATCTTGCCAAGACATTGATGGTTGATTCTATTCTATTTCTTTTACCATTCTTTTATCAGCTTTATTATTTTTCTCCTCCTGGTCTTAAAATAATCTGTGTACATGGCCTCAAAT
>NC_027749.1:51898115-51898794 GCF_000695525.1 Brassica oleracea var. oleracea
GTCTCAATTCACTGTTTCTCATCAGTAATCCATTATTGTGCCCAGCTAGCAATAGACACATCCACGAACTTATAGTCCTGGATTTTGGGATTCCTCCAATCAAATAGGGCCTTTGGTAATAACACCGTTCTTTGGTGATCATATCTCGATTTTTAACTCTGTCCAAAGGTCTAGAGGATTCTCTATAGTCGGATACTGATCTTTGAGACTCTTAATAAGATGATGGCTAATAATTAATATTGCCATGTATCAATCTTTCTCATTTGGCATTATCGCCTTTTGTGATTCATTCACCAAGTCTTTTTGACTTTAGGATAATCTTTGTATCCAATGCCCACCGTAAATAATTATCTCCAGAGAGATTTAGGGCATCAAAATCCAGGTTGATTTTCGACATCTCAAATCATATATCACTCAATATTTAGGTATAATTTTCATGCGGCCTTACTCTTAAGAACAATCAATTCGGATTTCAATCTTGTGAGGACAGTGAAACTATCAATCTTAAAAGCATTTAATCAATCAGTCATTTTCTAGCAAGTCTCAGCAATACTATTTCTATGTGCTCATAATATTATGGTTTATCAAGACTAGCAAAAACGGATTCAATTAATCATGCAATTAGGATTTAACAATCAATGAATTTTAGCAAGACTAGTAAAAAGATTTATTAATCACT
>NC_027749.1:51898945-51902811 GCF_000695525.1 Brassica oleracea var. oleracea
TCAATCAATTTAATAGAACTCAAAAGCATAATGAATTTAGGGGTCCAAGTTTCAGATATGCGGATTAAGGTTAGGACTAGAATTAGGGTTTCATGATTTCTAATCAGATCAATCAATAAAATCGAACCTAGCATACAATCTTAAACCTCAAGACATTAGATTTTATCATGAATCTATCAACCTAGCATACAGATTCTGAATTCTCAAAGACATCCAAATCAGATCAATATAACCTATCATACGGATTATTTAGGGTTACTATTTAAAACATATCAGATTACAAAACTATCAATCCTTGCAGATGATATTAAACCTCAAGAATCATGCAATCAGATCATTCGTATTTTAAACAAGTAAACCTCAATCAATCTATCAACCTATCGGATTATATAAGCAAAGCAAGCTAGCAACCTATCGGATTCAATCAATGTTTTAACAGGCTGGTCGGTTTAAACAATTTTAAATCAGATGAGCAATTAACCAAGCATGATGAGAAAATAAATATATCAATTTAACAGTCAAACAATTCTAGCAACATAGCATCAGATTCAATCAGATTTAAAACCTCAATGATCAAAACCGAAAACAATTTAGATTTCAAAATATTCGATTAGGGTTTTAATATCTGATTTGATAATTATTGTATAATTAATTCTGATACTTATATTATTTAAGGTTTATAGATATAAGGTTAGAGTTTACCGGATTTAAACTTGTAAAAACCGATTTGGAGTTTTAATCATGTACGAACATGATTTAGGGTTTGGGGTATCAAACTTTTAGAGCTTCGATTTACTCAATTAGGATTTTTGATCTATTACCCTATGGTTTTGATTCATAAAGATTAGGAATTTAGGGTTTCATTCTTTATCAATTAATCCATGTTCGATTATGGGTTCTTAGGTTTTGAATTACCTTTTAACCTTAGATGATTGTTGAATCGGACCACCAAAGGAGTTGAGCCGCGAGCTGGACACGAACGGGATGCGAGCTATCTGATGCTGTCGCGAACGAGAAAGAGGTCGCGTGCTGGAGCTGCTCTCGGGAACGCCTTGGGCTGAAGCTGATCGGGGACGTGAGCTGGAACAGATGCGGGAACAAGAGACGCGATCGGGGTTTAGGGTTCGTCGGATCGCCGGCTAGGGTTAGGGTTTTAGGGTTTTTCGATTTGGGTATTATCTTAGGGATTTTAGAGTTTCGTGCTGATAACGTGTTATAAAAGTAAAGGAAAAATTTATCTTTTTCATAACATATAAGTTTCTTATATAAGAGATTACAACGTCATAGATAAATGAAAAGATTACAAATTATAATCTTTTGGTTATGAGCTATCCACAATCTCGTTCATAACAATAGTTAAATTATTATTCATTTATTTGTAAGATCAGTGACTCGCTTTTTATTTTATTTATTGTCAAAGTCCACAACAATGTTATTATTATTATTATTTCACTAATCATTTCCACCAATGATTAGATTCACTTTTGAACAGTGTATTCAAACTGATTCTTTGAGCCTTTATTGACTTTAACAATTTTTTTTATTTTGTTTGTTTATGGAAGTCATATTCGACTCCCTTTACTATTTTATTACTCAAATGTTATAAATTAAGCTTCATTTTATTTTATTTTGTTAACGGCAAGTATACTCCGTTATTTCAAAATAATTTTTGCATAACGAATTGTACTATATACTTTTTTGGCTACGGGAGTGCTACCGCTCTATCTGTCTTGTTAGCTAATGTTTGTTTACGGAATAATACTACGTACTGTGTGTTACGTTCTGTCAGTAAAATATTTGTTCATAAACTCTTACGATACCGTAATTAAAACGATCAATTGCATTTGAAGATGTATAAATTAAAAAAAAAACAGGAGCATATGAATAAGACGATTTTTTTGCCATTTTCTCTGGTACTTACTTCAAAACTACATCTTCCACGACTGTCGTCACTGGTCAACATCAATTATTCAATCACTTACATAATTATTGATGACACAATTATTGTTTAGAAGAAGTTACCCAAAAAGTAATCTTTCTGGATAATCCATTTAATTATCATTGTCCTTTCTAGTCTTGAAATCTTACTAAAAACATCGGAGTCAAAGGAAGTCTTGTTTGGTTTAGTCGATAGAGATTTTAAACATATTACTAAACAAACGTAGTTATCTTTGAAAATAAGTTAACTGATTTGTTTTGCTTCCCAAGTAAATGTATTATAGATTAAATGAACTTTTATCAAAAATGGTCGAAATCAAATGATAATGTTTAAAGCCGTAAACTATACTTCATGAGCATGACTTTAGAACTGCTCTGGTATATTACTATTTACTCGGTAAAGATAATACTATATGGCTCTGTCGATTAATTAACCACAGTGTCCGATGACCGAAATCAACCAACTATTATATGCATCCTATGAGTGCGCAATGTGAAATTATATGATAGACAACGGAGATCGAATTGCGAATTCACCGTATTGGAGTTATCCCTCAAGTGCTACTAACCCAAAGCCGTTGGTTTTTTTTTTTTTGGAATTCTGTTTTTTCAAGAATTTAGGGGTGGTGGTGGAGATATGCAATTTCGATAGACTCTGTGAGTCCGTGACTCGATTGGATTGTGTCGTTCTTTTAAATTATTATCAAAAATAATTGGACAGGAAACTGTAGAATATAAATGGAATCGTTGAAATAATTGACCTTTTACACGGAAAATGTTTTGGAGTTTTTAGTTTCGAATCAAAATATTGAGTTGACACAAGACGCGTGAAGCAGCCAACCAGGCCATCTTACCGTTTCTTTTTTGCACAAATTGCTAGGACTAAAATAGAATTACAGTCATATGCAAAATCACTGTTACATATAGAAAAAGTTAACACACACATACATGTATAACACATACGAGAATTGAAAATCCAATTATTTAAAATAATCCCGTTCTTGTCCAACTCGTTTTTATTGAACATAGTGACAAGGCATCAGTTCAAAAATGTAATAAATGATTAGAAGTGTGAAAAGAATCGCTTGCTCGGTCGTATCTCAATACAGCTAATACAATCACTTAATAATATATGTCAAACTTAATACGCGTACATATACCATACTAAGTTATTAATTATAATAACCTACTAGATTTCGATCCGCACATCCGTGCAGATAACTTTTCATTTTTATAACTTTTGGGCTAAAATTTATATGATTTTAATTTTCTTGTTACTAAACTAATGCATTATTTTATATAAAAAGTTCACTACAAGAAAACACATGCTTTACGAGGAAATTTAACGAAGAAAAACAATCCTCGTAAATTTACGTCGATTTTACGAGAAACTTACGTGGAAAACTAAAGTCATCGTTATTTCCTCGCAACGTAACGACAAAAGCGTTTCGTCGTAAAGTGGATGTAATTTAACGAGTATTTTACGAGGAAATACTCGTAAATATGACGTAAACTTCGCGCGTTATTTACGAGGAAATAGTTTACGTGTATTTAGCGAGGAAATTTTGAATCCACCAACTTTGTAGGTGTTACACGTTTTTTTTGCCACCTAATTAATTTTCGTCGTAAATTCATAGGAAAATTACAACTACCAGATTCGAAATTTCCTATAAATATGGATGTTTGAACATCATTTTAAACACACCAACAACAAAAAACATGAAAGAAGAAAAAATGGCTGGCTCCGGGACTATTTACGAGTTGCGGAAGTGGATGTATATGCATAGAGATGCTAACGGGAGAGTGACGAAAGAATACCTTGCGGGTCTGGAGACATTTATGCATCAAGCAGATTCAACACCGCTCGCCCAAGAAAGTGGTAAGATGTTCTGTCCTTGTCGGAAATGCAACAATTCGAAACTGGCAAA
>NC_027749.1:51903443-51903948 GCF_000695525.1 Brassica oleracea var. oleracea
GCTGATTCTTATTATGAGATTCAGAAACTGGTTTATAGTCTTGGGTTGCCTTCGGAGATGATAGATGTTTGCATCGACAACTGCAATGATCTATTGGGGAGTGATGAGAAGCTAG
Organism: Brassica oleracea var. oleracea; assembly: GCF_000695525.1. Lineage (NCBI taxonomy): Eukaryota > Viridiplantae > Streptophyta > Magnoliopsida > Brassicales > Brassicaceae > Brassica > Brassica oleracea. Next base: position 51,903,559 of record NC_027749.1, read on the forward strand.
AAGAATGTCAATTCTGCAAGAAGCCACGATTCAAGCCGCAAGGACGGGGACGTAATAGGGTACCGTACCAAAGGATGTGGTACCTACCAATTACAGACATATNNNNAAAAGATTGTACCAATCGGAGCAGACTGCTGGAACGATGAGGGGGCATGCGGAGCATACTCAGACGGATGGGAAGATGACTCATCCATCAGATGCAAGAGCCTGGTTTCTGGGACTGTATCTGTGCAATCACCGGATAGGGTTATATCTGTAAACCGTCGGCTCTAGATTCCCTACGACAGCCAGCTACGTTGTAACATGCCTTTTGGCTAATCTAGTTTGGAATCAATACTCTTATACCATACAACCTGCCACCGGAGATGTGCATGCAACGGGAGTTGCTAT
>NC_027749.1:51904069-51906119 GCF_000695525.1 Brassica oleracea var. oleracea
ATTTTACGATGCGAGCGATGCTTTTGTGGACCATAAGTGGTTTTACTGCCTATGAGATGTTGTCTGGATGGACTACACATGGAAGATTAGCTTGTCCATATTGTAATGGAACGACATATGCATTTCAACTGAAGAATGGTAGGAAGACAAGTTGGTTTGATTATCACCGTCGATTTCTTCTCATTGGCCATCCTTACCGAAGAAACAAACATTTGTTTAGGCACAAAAGGGTTGTGAGAGACACTCCTCCTCCATATCTAACTGGAGAACAAATTGAAGCGCAAATCGACTACTACGAAGCTAAATAAACAGTTCGTTGTGGTTGTAATTGGCATGTCCCTCGTAATATGCCAGATTCTTACGGTGTTCATCACAACTGGCACAAGAAGAGTATATTTTGGGAGTTGCCATATTGGAAGGATCTTCTTCTGCGCCACAACCTCGATGTGATGCATATAGAGAAGAATTTCTTTGAGAACATCATGAATACAATATTGAATGTCCCAGGGAAGACAAAAGACAACATAAAATCGAGGTTGGACTTGCCGGATATTTGCTCAAGAAGCGAGTTACATATTAAAAGCAATGGACAAGTTCCCGTTCCGATATTCAGATTATCTTCAGAAAAAAAGTCGGTGTTGTTCAACTGGGTGGCATCAGAAGTGAAGTTCCCCGATGGGTATGTTTCGAATCTCTCTAGATGTGTTGAAAAAGGTCAAAAGTTCTCCGGGATGAAGAGTCATGATTCTCATGTCTTTATGCAACGACTACTGCCCTTTGCATTTGCGGAGCTACTTCCAACAAACGTACATGAAGCACTTGCAGGTACGTAGTGTATTATATCACAATAATTTACAAAATAATATATGACTAACAATGTGTTTAATTTTTTTTGAATATAAAAGGCATTGGAGCATTTTTCAGGGATCTGAGCACACGCACTCTTAAAGAAGAAGTTGTGGAACAGCTTCAGGAGAACATTCCCATCTTATTGTGCAACTTGGAGAAGATATTTCCTCCCGGATTTTTTGACGTCATGGAGCATCTAGCTGTCCACCTCCCATATGAGGCATTGCTTCGTGGACCTGTACATTACGGATGGATGTATCAGTATGAGCGAGCCATGAAATATTTGAAGGGAAAAGCAAAGAACCTCGCCAAAGTTGAAGGTTCTATAATTGCTGGAAGTTTGACGGAAGAAGTTTCTCACTTCACATCGTAAGATTCTAGAGATTTAAACATAATACTCGTTAATTCCACGTAAGTAAAAATCATCGTAAAGGACTCGTAAGCCAACGAGGAAATAACGACGAAATATAAAAATAAAGAACGCGGGGCTCGTTAATTCCACGTAAGCGTAAATCGTTGAAAAGACCACGTAGGATGAAATCGTCGTAAATACCACGTATGAGAAATCGTCGTAAAGGACTCGTAAGCCAACGAGGAAATAACGACGAAATTTAAAAATAAAGATGGGGTTTGGAATATATGAAGTAGAAAATAAGGAATATGTGGTTTGGGGTTTGGGGTTTGGGATTTCAGGTTTGGGGTTTGGGGTTTGAGATTTGGGGTTTGGGGTTTCGGATTTTAGGGATTTAAACATAACACTCGTTAATTCCACGTAAGCAGAAATCGTCGTAAACACCACGTAAAGGGATTTAAACAGAACAATCGTTAATTCCACGTAAGCGCAAATCGTCGTAAAGACCACGTAGGATGAAATCGTCGTAAACACCACGTAAAAGTATTTAAACAGAACAATCGTTAATTCTACGTAAGCGCAAATCGTCGTAAAGACCACGTAGGATGAAATCGTCGTAAACACCACGTAAAAGTATTTAAACAGAACAATCGTTAATTCTACGTAAGCGCAAATCGTCGTAAAGACCACGTAGGATGAAATCGTCGTAAACACCACGTAAGAATAAATCGTCGTAAATCCCTCGTAGTGTAAAAACTAGAAAAAAAAGAAAAGGAGAAAAATACCAGATTAACATGTGGCAAGACTTCCAGCAATTATAATACGTAAGTCTCGCCCACATGAATTCTA
>NC_027749.1:51906178-51906618 GCF_000695525.1 Brassica oleracea var. oleracea
GATTTGAGATAGGGTGTGATTTGGGAGTTTGTGTGTGGTTTGAGAATGAGAGTTGTGGGTATATTTATAGGAAAGCAAGGCTCGTTAATTCCACTTAAGCAAAATCGTCGTAAAGGACTCGTATATAAAAACACGGTCCTTTGTGATTCTTCGCAATTTCCTCGTACAGAAAAACACGGGCCTTTGTGATTTCTCGCTATTTCGTCGTAACCTTACGAGGAATTTGCGACGATATGTAATCTTATATATACCCCCGAGCGCTCACTCTTTCTTTCCTCTCTACTTCCTCTCCACTTCCTCTCCATTTCGTAGCAATGGTAAGCCTCTCTAATTCCTCTCTAATTTGGTTAGTTTAGGATAAATTAGGTGGTTAGTATAGAGAATTTAGATAACTTTACGGATTTTATGTTATTTAGTGTTGATTAGGTGGATAATGTTGG
>NC_027749.1:51907430-51907558 GCF_000695525.1 Brassica oleracea var. oleracea
ACAGATGTGTGGGATGGCCTCATCCGTTATTGGCGCCTTCCTGATTCCATTAGAATCGCCCAGGCTTTGCTCTAACTCCCGAACACGGTCGATGAGCACGGAAACGGGCCGATGCTTCACACTACGGG
>NC_027749.1:51907699-51908189 GCF_000695525.1 Brassica oleracea var. oleracea
TATTCTAACTTTCTTAAATGTTGTTTAGGCAAAAGAGACGGGACTTCTCCCGTCTCTTATGGAACTTTACGAGATGACCCACAAGAACAAGGCGGGCGTATTTGTAGATGGCAAGTCCGAGCAAATCTACAACGACGTAGTTGCTCGGGTTGAAGACCGCCAGACCCAGCTGACCCAGCAGTCTACCGATGGATTACCCGTCACCTTATCCACACTTGAAGTGGATAAGATTTACGAGGAGGTTAATTTTCAAAAATTTTAATTTGTTATTATTCATTTAATATAACTTTAAATTTTTACTAACAATATTTATTTTTTGTTTTTAAGGTTGTCCCTAAAAAAAGGGACGGACGTTGGGGATTGGTTCCGTCAACGATGTTCCGAGAGCGACATCGTTTTATGGTCAGCAACGGGACGATGAAGTCACTGAGCTGCGTAACGAGTTGGCCGCGACAAAATCTCGTATGGGTGGAGTCGAGGGCTTCTTGGA
>NC_027749.1:51908337-51908453 GCF_000695525.1 Brassica oleracea var. oleracea
CTTTTTTTTTCCGGTTTTTGTATTATAAATTCAAAACTTATTTATATATAAAATATTTTCGTATTGATTTATTTTTATTTTAAATTATAATTTTATTAATAAATTAAATAATTTTA